>NW_026853133.1:0-25421 GCF_026571515.1 Ruditapes philippinarum | reverse complement strand
CATTAAAGCATGTTTTAGTGCAATGTATAATTAGACAAAGAGATATTCTAAATCAAATATCTCACAATATGCACGAGCCTGCGACATTTTAAATTTTGCCGTTTTGGGCGTTCTTTATGGATATTGGTGGTTTTCTTGACTTGAACAATTTATCAATCTGTCTGGATAAATGTTTTAATATTATGTCAAATAATCGTTTGCAAAAAACGTTCTTCTTTGAATTTGACTTTAAACGTATATGTGAATGTGTTGTGTTCGAAAATGGTTTTCTACTACAGATTATATGCGTGTCCTAAATTCTTTATAAATTTGTTGAGAACCAGTTTGATGAAACTATTGTGTACTTTAATTGATCTTAAACATGCCTTTGGTACTGTTTGGAGAAAAGGACTATGATCACATTTAGTCACACATAATTTAAATGGCAAATTTCTTAAAATAATGTTAAGTGTCTATAACAAAGCAAATAAACCCTTATTCTAACAAAATTTGGCCCACATTCAGATTATTTCAACTGTTACAAGGAGTCGGTCAAGGAGAAAATCTTTCACCTTTATTATTTTCTTTAACGATTTAAATGATTTTGTCTTAAACAGTGATTTAGTTAATGGTATTAGATGTTATAAATATGAACTTAATGACATTCTGATTAATTTGAATATTTGAAGCTGTTAATATGCTGACGACACTGTTTCTGGAACAGAGGTTGACCATCATCGATGTTTAGATATATTTGCTTTGCAAAACTTACACTTCATTCGTTCAAAATAAAGATATTAGGTGTTTTCTCAAGAGTTCGCCGTAAGTGAATGGTTGGTTATAGATCATAGATGAATATATTCGTAACTACTTAGGACTTCTTAGCTTATTCTTATCAACTAAAACAGGATATAAAAGCTTCGTATTGTTAAATTAAAAAAGGCAAAACGATTGTGCCTCACAAAGTCACAATAAATATTTTGAAATGCACTCAAAATACTGAAGTATTGTAATATTCAGATCCCTTTGACTTGCCTGAATACACTGCGTTTACTAAAGTCAGCTTTACAAAGACTTTGCCGGTTATAAACGACACATGTTAAATAATGGATATTTTAAGATGCATATGTAATCTTGATAAATCTAATGCATTGTCCGCCGGTGTCAGACAGAAAATGTAACATTTTGTTTATGCATTTGCCTAAAATATTTATAGAAACAAATTTATAAGCTTCATGCTTGGTCCATGATAAATAAATCAAGTAAGTTTAAGCCTTGACAAAAATAAATATAAGGCGATATAAGTTTCATACGTAAGATAAAGTAATAAATTTGCATATTTAGGAACCGATTGTAATCAGTTATGTTCCGAATAAAGTAGCGTCCCTCTACATCCATGACAGAAAATATCTTATAATTAAATATGTTTTCAGGTTTACAAATTTAAAAAGTATTTTAACACAACCTTAGGAATTTGATAAGCATATCAATTTCCAATGATATATTTGTCAAAATTGACGTTAATAACGGGGATTAAATATTGTGATAAAAACACATTTGCATCTTTCTTTTATTTTTATTTTTTTTGCATCCAGGTTGCAATGTCGAGTTTATTGTAAATTTCTATTCATTCCCGAAACCATTCTATTAGCAAATATTTCTATGATTAGGGCGTCATAATAAATTATGTTTATAGACAGATAAGTTTTAAATGAAAATATGAGAAAAAATTTGCTCTTACTATTGGACAGTCCTACTTTCGTGGTTTGAATTTAGAGGCACACCAGAAGAGGCATGTTCATGCTATATATTTCAGGTTATTTCAATGATAAATAAATAATGTTTCTACTGCGAACGTATCTATTCATTGCCATTACATCAAAAGCCTTCTGGAACCAATAGTTATAAGCATTTTCCAAAAGTATAGAGCCGTGCCAGCCGGTCCATAATTGCAATTTTACCTGGTTTCAAACAAGGCGAACCCATAACACAAATTCAGTTGTTTAAGTGTTAATTGATCAGTTCGTTATATCTTTAACATAATTTTGTTGTGCATGCAAGGTGCGTCGGTATTTGTACTCTTCAATGATTGCATAACACGTGCGTGACTTAGTGTTCGATTAGGCAGCATAACCAAAATGAGAAACAAGTGTATACGCTTTTTACAATAGCATGGTAATATATTACATACAATTTGAAACATTTTTTTACAATCTCTAAGTTGCTGTCCAAATAATACTATTCTAATTCAATACTTAGCATGATCAGTTATCACTTTTACTCCATCTATTCAATTTGAAGGATTATTATGAAGACAAAACAGCCGAAACACCGAAAACAAAGTAAAGAAGTGCATACCAAAATGTCGACCAGAACAGAATTCGACGTTGAAATATCGTTGTAAGTGTATAAATGAGAAATATACGTAGTCATGTTGTTACAAGCGTGGTAAAAGAATATTTAATGTGACACCTTTTTTGTCATTCGGTGACAAATGGCGCATAGAACCCAGTTAAAAGAAAACAGTGAATGTGTCACTTTAGATAAAGAAATGTGGAACTAGATTAAAGAAAAATAAGACAAATAAGAGTTTTGCAGTCATAAAGCCAGATATTCTGAAGGTGACTGAACAATAATCATTAACGTGGACAATTAAGGTTATATATGCATTGGAAAACATAATTTATTTTATTAAATAAAAACAATAAAAATATATGTACACAAAACAAATCTTACGTACAGGTTAATATGGCAATAATAATTCACCATAAAGCAAATGTAGTGCCTTTTTAACAGACTGACATGTATGAAATCATATCTTGAATGTCTTATAGCAACATAACAATATATCAACCCTATCATTACATTGAGAGCCGACATTTTGTTAAGTCAATCGTCTTCATAATAAAATGCATATATTACATTAATTTTAAAGCATTATTATTTGCATATTTTAACTTGACAACAGTCTTTTTCTAAATGTTGACGGGAAGTATTTGTAGCTTGATACCAAACAGATTTCTTTGCAATGCGTCGTGATTGGTTTAAGCGACAGCGTCTAAGATACTGTTTAAATATGGCAAGGATTGGCTATAATAATCATAAAATCTAATGTTTCAATTACAATTTGATTACATTATTACAAGTATAAAATAGAATGGCAAAGTAAGGGTAAGTTTAAATGCTCTTCAACGAATTTCGGATTAATGCTTTGGTCGCAATTGTCTTTGGTAAATTTATTTATTCTAAATAATTTACCAATTATAAACATTTCAACACAAAACACAGACATTGGTGTAGAAATTAATTTTAAAAAGGTACAGTTTGATAAACTTATATCTAAACACAGGTTATTTACAACTGAGATTATTGAGAGTTTTTTTAAGGAATTTATTATTATAAACATTGTTTCGATATCATTACAGTTTCGGCATGTACTCCCAATGCCGCCGACTAACAAATGACATTTTTTAATTGTTCTTTTATTTTAAAGCGCAATATGTCATCCAACAAACATGGACAGAGCCACTTTGGTATTCAACACACGACACAAATCATAAAAGTGAAATATCTAGAGTTGAAGGTTACATGACGTTCAAGATGTCGGACCGAAACTGTGAGTATAAATAAATGCAATATTTGTTTATGAATAACTTTTCTTGTTCCTTTTTTCAACTATTGTGCGTAAAACTGTTATTTTATAAACGCATGAAACAATAATACATTCAACAAACAATAGGCCGAACGTTGTTTTTACGTACATGTACATAAAGAAGTAAAAAGTTACGACGTTTTGGTCCGCTTAATGCAATCTGTAAATCATGCACCTGACGATTTATCAACAGAATGGACATTCTACCACTCCAGAACTCACATGCCATTCTTTAACGCAGGAGATGAAAATAATAACGGCAAAATAGATTTTGATGAAGGGAATAAGGCCTTTGACATCGTCGGATACCCACGATTGATAAACATGTCACATAACATGTCAATAAATGTTAATGGTTCGGCCGTGGGTATCCGACGATGGGCCTTTGATTACTTTGACAATGACTGTAAGAATACTGATATTGTCAAAGATGTGCATCGAGTTTGATCTTTAGAGCAAAAATATCTTCTGTTGTTATAGATGTAGCTATAAACAGGTATTTGCTATTGTTGTGAATTAATTAACATTTTGTTAAGTCCAAGGTTTTTGCATGTAAGTGTAAGTGTAAAAGCAAAATGTAAAAGTTACAGATTATCCGGTGTACAATTCAAACTATTTACAATGCTAATGCAATGTTGATTGATGGGGGATAGCATGTAAATTTATGTTTCATAATAATGACAATGATAATAATAAATAGAAAAATTAAAAATTAAGTTCCATATAGAGCGTTAAACGTTTGTAGCCATTGAAATATTGTTTGTAAGCATTAACCAGACTCAGGTTACACTTTATATTTGTTTATACCATGATTTCTATGTTTTATACGATGATATTCTATGTTTTATGTGATGCATTATGAAATCATTACATTGGTGACTTATAGGCCCATTGGGCCGGGTGCTATAATTGTACACATATACGATTGTTATTTGTATTTGGTTATGCACATGTCACAATAATAAACAATTTACTTACTTACTTACTTACTTATATGACTTACTTTTGAATTGCATTTAAGGGGATGGAGAAATTACGGCGTATGAATTCACACGAACGTGGGATCACCTAACTCCAACAATAACGGAAATGTTGAAAAATAATCATATCTGTAGAAATTGTAAATGGTACTGAGTATTTTTTCTAAACAACTAAAAATTAAATCTGATTATCTGTGTATATTGGTGACTTGACTTTACTTTTCATCATAAAAAACATATTGTCCTCAAGGGTAAGTTGCAGATTCCGACCGCGTTGTTCTAAACCCTATCAGGGTCAATGCGTTGGTTCAGACACTCTTTGCTCAACAAGCTTATAGCTTCAAAGTTGAAAGTATAAAACAAATTGTTGTTGTTTTGTTTCTTTTATTAATTAAAAACTAGCATCATTATGTTAATAAACTAATCGTTTCTTTTTCTTTATCTGATGTATGTTAATATTCTGTTGTTTTTTTTGTTATTGTTTTTTTTATACTTAATGTTAATTCATTTTTGCATAAAATTACAAATGTAATATATAATTACATGTTATACACTATGCGGTATCATTCATTTTACATTTTTTTACAGGAAAGAGATTTACAAAAGTCATTGACATCCTTCTCTATCCTGTTTTGAGTGTTTTGTTTATATATGTATGAATATAAATGATGAATGAATATTGTTTAAACTAAACACATTTGTACAAAATTAGGTATGATGTTATTATTTAATCATTTGTTACCCGCATGCAGTACCGTTACTTGCACTTTCCAGTACCGTTCATGAGCAGGCCTGTAACATTTTCAATTTTGTCGTTTAAGGGGCTCTATTTAGGGATTTAGTTTTTCTCTATTAAAACAAATCCTGGAGAATATACGGATTCTGCCTTCAGTAACACAATATGAGAATGTCTACAATCATTCGGCTTCGGCATATAGTAACAAGTGGCAGTTTTGATTTCCTCAGCAAATACCGGTAAAACTTCATATCTGCAAATATGAGAAGAATTTTTTCCATCATTTACAGAGAATACTGATTTTCTCAGCAAATATAGGTAAAACATGTATGTCTGCAAATACAAGAGGAACATTTAGTTTACATACATACATACATACATACATACATACATACATACATACATACATACATACATACATACATACATACATACATACATACATACATACATACATACATACATACATACATACATACATACATACATACATACATACATACATACATACATACATACATACATACATACATACATACATACATACATACATACATACATACATACATACATACATACATACATACATACATACAGAATTTATTTTGTCATCATATTAGGGAACGACCTAGGAACGGCATTTATTTTATTGAATTATTATTGAAATTTCATGATATTCAATTTATCGAACGGAATGCTGCTGTTTCGCCACGTGATCCTGCTTGTCTTACTTTTGGTGATTGCTTAGTGTATATTTCCTCGACAAGTTAAAAATGATGCTTTATTAAGAAGTATATTGCAACGGTTTTGATACCTTGCCACAAGTGTGTGTGTCCCAGCTTCAACATCCACATCCTCATCTGGAAATGAATCTAATATAACTTTACTTTTGAACTGACACATTTATCTTAAAGGATCTGCCTCAACCTTAATTCAAGATATCTAAATTTATATAACATACGCATGTTGTTTTCTTTTAATTTTACATTGTTCATGGAGTTAATAAACTGAAGTAACTCTAGACATTTATTAGTTTAAACATAAATATAAATGCAAACCATAATTAGGCAAACTGTAAAGGTATTTTAAATTCTTATACACAATTAGGATATTAAAGTCCATGGCTTATGTGGTTTATGCTTGAAAAAAATGTCATTTATAAGAACATAGCATGATAAGAATGTGATATGTCAAACTCATAGTTTTAAGAGAACATTACCTTATAAATATTTTAAATTGAAAAGTGGGATGTCAGCATTGTTAATGTCCAAAGAAGTGAAAAATAATATATTTTAATCGGAGGTGTGTCAATCAAAGTTTAAAAAGATATTAAAATTACAACAACAAAAAAAAAACGTTTTGAACTTTAGCCTATCGGAAGACGCCAAGTTGTCTTTTTATTTGTAAGAACAATTAACGTCGCCCCATATCTAACATTATCACATTGAAGAGACTACAACGAGGTCAAAAAACTTATAAACATAACATTTGAATATCTAACATAGATCAGGTAATGCACTTTAAATGAAAAATAAAAACAACAATAAAAACAAAAAACAAACGAGAACGCATAATAAAAGAAATACACTCAGATATAAACTGAAAATCGAATTTTGTATGATTTTTAGCACGGTTTGAGTAAAAAGCGCTGCAACGTTGAAAACGTAGCGAAGGAGTGATCAGAAATTTTGCACAAAAGTTACCTGTCCAGACCCCCATCAAATGGTACACAAGTTAAAAAAAAAAAAATAAATAAATAAAAAAACTAAGTGGAGTTCCTTTTAATGTTTTCGCAGGACCATTCGATGCATTTATTTTGTTTCTTATACGTTTAGAAGATGTGTGAAGTTGGCGGCCTGGCGGCCTAGCAGCCTGGCGGCGTGAAGTTGGCGGCCTAGCGGCCTGGCGGCCTAGCGGCGTGAAGTTGGCGGCCCAGCGGCCTGGCGGCCTAGCGGCGTGAAGTTGGCGGCCCAGCGGCCTGGCGGCCTGGCGGCCTAGCAGCCAAAAATTTTAATGTTGTAAAAATGTTTTTTTAACAATAAAACGGCATTTAATGAAGTTTTAAAGATAATTATTGTTATTTAAACGATATATCTAAAGAAAAAAATCACTTTCAGAGATTTTTTTAATTTTGTCATTTTTGTGAAGTTGGCGGCCCAGCGGCCTGGCGGCCTAGCAGCCAAAAATTTTAATGTTGTAAAAATGTTTTTTTAACAATAAAACGGCATTTAATGAAGTTTTAAAGATAATTATTGTTATTTAAACGATATATCTAAAGAAAAAATCACTTTCAGAGATTTTTTTAAGTTTGTCATTTTTGTGAAGTTGGCGGCCCAGCGGCCTGGCGGCCTAGCAGCCAAAAATTTTAATGTTGTAAAAATGTTTTTTTAACAATAAAACGGCATTTAATGAAGTTTTAAAGATAATTATTGTTATTTAAACGATATATCTAAAGAAAAAAATCACTTTCAGAGATTTTTTTAATTTTGTCATTTTTGTGAAGTTGGCGGCCCAGCGGCCTGGCGGCCTAGCAGCCAAAAATTTTAATGTTGTAAAAATGTTTTTTTAACAATAAAACGGCATTAAATGAAGTTTTAAAGATAATTATTGTTATTTAAACGATATATCTAAAGAAAAAATCACTTTCAGAGATTTTTTTAAGTTTGTCATTTTTGTGAAGTTGGCGGCCCAGCGGCCTGGCGGCCTAGCAGCCAAAAATTTTAATGTTGTAAAAATGTTTTTTTAACAATAAAACGGCATTTAATGAAGTTTTAAAGATAATTATTGTTATTTAAACGATATATCTAAAGAAAAAATGAATGGAACCAAAGTAGCAATATATGAGTTGGTTATACAAATTATTCAATATATGGAACCAAAGTAGCAATGTATGAAACCAGGTGTCCTTCTATGAAACCAAATTATCAATATATTAAATCATTTTTACAATATATGAAACCATTTTATCAATGTATGGAACCAAAGTAGCAATATATGAGTTGGTTATTACAATATATGATTCCAATAATTCAATATGTTGAACCAAAGTAACAACGTATGGAACAAGGTGTTCTTATATGAAACCAAATTATCAATATATTTATTCATTTTTACAATATATGAAACCATTTTATCAATGTATGGATCCAAAGTATCAATATATGGAACGAGGTGTCCTTATATGAAACCGAATTATCAATATATTAATTCATTTTTACAATATATGAAACCATTTTATCAATGTATGGAGCCGAAGTATCAATATATAAGTTGATTGTCACATTATATGATACCAGATATTCAATATGCCCTTATATGAAACCGAATTATCATTATATTAAGTCATTTTTACAACATATGGAACCATTTTATTAATGTATCGAACCAAAGTAGCAGCTAGTATATAAGTTGATGTTACATTCTATGATAGCAATTGTCATTATATGGAACCAAAATAGCCTATTTTCAAGTCAACAAGTCAAAGACCGAGGTCACTGGGTTCTGTTATTACAATGCATAAACTTTTTCATGAAATCAATTATTATTTGACAAGTTATTTTTTAACTTTGTCAGTAGATTAACCTTGATGTGTCCTTCTGGCACTGCCTATTTTTGATCAAAGGTAAAGGTCGAGATGAACTTATTTTTTAAATATGTTTTTGTTAATGGTCAGTACGACTCAATAGCTTAAATTATGACATACTGTAGCGCCGATATATGTCCAAACGTCGAAAAATGTCCAAACGACGATAAATGTCCAAAAATTGACGATAAATGTCTCAATCGGCGATAAATGTCCAACACTCCTTTAACGATATATGTCCAAAAATTAACGAAAAATGTCGCAACAAATTAAGTGCTCATAAATGTCCAAATCGGTTAACGATAAATGTCTCAACTTTTCATATGTTAATTTGTAATTTATTGTATTGGATACTTTAACAGTCTATCCAACTAACCAATTTTACCCTCTGGTTTACCCCCGACGTAAAATGTATCATACATTATTGTGCATGGCCAGTTGCAGATCCGGATGGGGCGCAGGGGCATGTGCCTTCTTAACTCACCGAAGCAATACGTTTTAGCATTGTTTGTGTTCTTCAATATTGTCTAAGTGTCCGTCCCGAAAGTTTGTGAACGGTATATGGGCGTGGACAGAGTTGCATATTCTTTTACTGTCAAGTGGTCAAAAGTTAAGAAAAATATGCAACTCTATCCGGCAAACAAAGCAGTTAACCTGTATAAACCATGTGAGCTAATCAAGGGGTTAACTGCTTTGACAGTTAAAATCTGACCTTCTGATTCAACAGCGAACAGTGCAGACCTTGACAGGATGACGCATTTGCTTATCGGGGGATATGGTTCGACAATGGTCGTTATAAGCATATACGCAACTCGTGTTAAATGGGTTTTGTGACTTTTCTCTTAAGTGCTGCGAAAACGGTACTTCTCATGCTACATTGATTTAAGACATTTGTATTTGATTATAACTCATTCGCGCGTGGAAGACTGAACGCCACTACGGGGCTACCGCCTTATAAATACAGAGTTTTGAAAGGCTACTTACATGTATCCCTCCAGTGTCGACCCATCTCAGTTTGACGCAAATGCGTCACCAGATGAGGGTATGCGCTATTAAACACCAGTAATTGGTAGTTAAGGTTTTGTATGTCCCTACAGTGTGGCACTTTCAAGATCAACCTACATGGTTATACATGAATATAATGTATATATTAATCAAGTAAATGTTCAACTAAATAAGGGGAAGTAACTGATATATTACCTATTTTACAGCTTCTGATTGGCAATAATTATGTCGTGGGAACAAGATAATTATTTCGTGGGAACAAGATATTATCTCGTGGGAACAAGATAGTTATTTCGTGGGAACAAGATAATATCTCGTGGGAACAAGATAATATCTTGTGGGAACAAGATAATATCTCGTGTGAACAAGATAAATAAAGACACCAATGTGTCACATATGTGCCACCGTAATAGACACTTGCCGTAATAGTATGTTTTCTTGCTGTGCTGGTTGGATACAAACAAGTACATATATGTCAAATATTAACTTAACAATATTATATAAATAACACATTGAGCTGTCATTTTGCATTATGCTAACTGGTTACTAAAGCATTATCGTTTTTATCAATACAGAGTTATGTAAGAGTTATGTACCCCAGGGTGATATAAGAAATATTCCCCGGGAAATATATCCTAGGAGGGTGATATTCGATCAGAACACATTGTAGGCCTATGGGAGTTTTACATTGAAGGATATAATGAGGTATAATAATATATAAATAACATATTGCTGTCGGGGTGATAGAGGAAATTGTCAACCCGAGAAGTTGTATATTAACCCGAGGCGATCAGAACACATTGTAGCCCTATGTGAGTTTTACATTGAAGGATATATTGAGGTATAATAATATAAATGTTTAAATGACACCATCATATAGCAATTATAATGTTACTATTCGAATACTGTGTAATATTTATTTTAATCTGTTGACAAAAACTTTTAACATTTCTTCTCCATTCGACAAACGTTATTTTGAAATTATCACAATTTGTCAATGAATATTTTCATCTTTAAACTGTTTTTACACATATCCTAACTGGTTTACACTTGGTTATGTCTTGGTTGCAACTTCGGTAATGTACTGATGCCATTTCTTACGGTCTTCTGTACCATATATCTGCAATCTCGTACCAACAAAGGGCATCAGTACATAACCGAAGGTGCAACACAGCCAATTTGATATTATAACATTAGATTTTTAAATGTGAATAAAAAATGCATATTACATTTGTTATGGAATACATGTATATCATTGCCATGGGGCAGAACCAATATGACCCATGGGTCCATGAATTGAGTAAATCCTGTAGTTGTCAATGAGACAATATTACACACAGAATATCTTCTAAAAACAAGCTTTACCTTTGATCTACTGATCCCAAAATCAATTGGGGTCATCTACTAGTCATGACCAACCTCCACACCAAATATGAGGACCATCAGTCAAAGCATTGTCTAGTTATTGAGCGGAAATGGCATGGTCTACGGACCGACGGACCGACCGACATGGGCAAAGCAATATATAGTACTCCCCGCGGGTACCGCGTCCTTGCCCATTCCGATGTAATCAGAAAATTTGTTTCTTTACACATTGAATGCCACCAAATACTGTTTCCACCATTGAAGTGAAAGTGGAAGTGCTGCTTTTTGTGAATTTGGATAGAAATTGTTATAATTTTTTTCATTTCAAATAAATTCTGTCATTGATAGGAAAATCCAAGGCTGCCTGTGTGTGCTGAAAAAAACTTCTTTATTTTACACCATATTTAACGTTTAAACTTATAATTTCATGTTCCGACAAGTGGAGGTCGTCTGCTGAAACTGTTGTGACAACAAAAAATTATACTGAAGCCAAAAAGGGCCATCAATTAACATACCACGGTACCATAGTGCTCTCCGTATAAGCTCCCATTCTAAACATGGCTGACCGATCATAGATGTTTCTAATTAAAATCATTGAGTTATTCTACGAATGATATGTGTATTTTAAAGTCAAGATGCGACAGCTAAACACAATTCAATAAAATAGTAAATATTAGTTCTTTTTATTTGTACAATTTGCTGGAAATAATAAGAACAGTGGTACCATAGGGGACCATCCTACCCCCAATTCTTCGAAGGTGGTTGGGGGGGGCATAATAACTTATTTTATTTGACTTTTTTATCGTTGGTACCGGTTGCCCATATGACCAACGTCCCCTGAAGATTGTTAGTACATGTATATTATTTTTTGGGGGATAGTGCATGATACAGAAGACGCCCCGTTTCAGAGGCGACCCTGGTTCTTTTAAGTGCCCGGTGTAAAGCACCAGTACAATGCACCTCGGTTTAACTTATTTTTCCCCCTTTTAATAGTAAGGGAGATAGACTGTATCCAACAATCAACTTATTTTCAAATACATTTTTGAACTTTTTTAACAATCTCACAAGCATCCCGCTAGAGTCCCGGTGGTCGGTAGGGTGATCCAGGAACGACCGGGGTACGTCCGTAACTCTGTCGACAGCGTCCGGGATGATCAAGGGCTCAACCGGTGATTGTCGGCACTCTATCTGACCTTACCGGGGCTCTGCCGGGATCATCCGGGACTCTGCCGACATCATCCGTGGCTGTGCTAGCATGGATCTCAGTTTTTATGATCACTTTGATCGAAGACTTAACAGCGTTTGAATATCGTGTTAGGTCATACGTCGTCCACTTACTATCTGCATTATCCGTAGTTTCAACTGGACTCTGCATGGATGGCCCGGAGTTCATCATGGTTGTTATAAGTATGGAAATTGGGTATCGCCGTAGTGCTACCGGGGTTATTGAGACTGCAACAATATTTTCATCCCGGATCGTCTGGGGTGGTCCTGGGCTTTGCCGGGATGCTGGTGAGAACGCTACTTTAATCGGTACTTTTAATCCCTATGGAAACCTTTATAACTGGCTGATGCATTACTGTTGATCATAGAAATAAGTGCAATTAACATATGAAAAGTTGAGACATTTATCGTTAACCGATTTGGACATTTATGAGCACCTAATTTGATGCGACATTTTTCGTTAATTTTTGGACATTTATCGTTAAAGGAGTTTTGGACATTTATCGGCGATTGAGACATTTATCGTCAATTTTTGGACATTTATCGTCGTTTGGACATTTTTCGACGTTTGGACATATATCGGCGCTACACATACAACTCCTACATATATAACGATAAGTTTTGCCTGCCCAGCCCATTTTAAGTGAATGTGACGTTAATTTCAAATATTTCCTTATAGTATGCAGTCAGTATGCAGTCAGTGAAGCACGATGTTCTTTAAACAAGGACTGTAATACCGGTGCAAGGATAGAATACAGCCTGTAAAAAAGTCCCGTCAATATAAATGACATTTTGGTTCAATATATTGCTACTTTGGTATCATATATTGAAGAACTGGTATCATATAATGTGAAAATCAACTTTTATATTGCTACTTCGGTTACATATATTGATAAACTGGTTTCATATATTGTAAAATTGATTTAATATATTGATAATTCGGTTTCATATAATAGCATCTGGTTCCATACATGACTTACTTGGATCCATATATTGAAGATCTGGTATCATATAAAATTACTACTTAAATGGTAAACGATATAATGTTGAAATATTCATAAAAGATGTACAGTATTTGTATGATACATGTATTACTAGTAATATCGACTTATAACAAATAAACTGGTTATTATATGAAACTACCGAATTCCCTCATTGATGCCTCAATGTTGTTGTTTTTTTGGACACGGGTTGATATGCACTTGTGTACAGTTAGACATCATCATAAATGTAACAATATAATGAAGTTAAGTATGTTATATATTGATCCCTATATTCAAGTTATAAATATTTCGTAATCGTAGTGCGTTTAAAATAGTTTGATTTTTAAAATGCTAAATTTAATTAATTAATTAATCACTTGACATGTAGCAGTTTGCTTTAAAACGAGGGGAACAAGAAACAAATAACAAAAAAAAAATAGAAAAAGAAATTGGGAAGAACAAAATATTTTCAAACGATCATACAAAAGACAGACAAAAGAAAAAAAACAACAAAATAACATCATCACTATGTCATGTATGAGCGTCGGTTTCGAACCTGTGAGTGCATTTCATAAGAAGTTACAGTGACCCTGATTTACCAATTTAACCACTACGATGGTACACATTTTTATTAGAAATTATACTATTATAGTCGTTGACACTTTCAATCTCCGATAATATGCAGACTTACCCTTTAATGGACTTTCCCAAGTACCGTTAGAACCAAATTATCATCTCGGGATAATAGGTAAAACAGCTTTTTTGAAGAAGAGAATATAATACAAGATAAGAAGTACCATTTAAAACAACTTTATGGCAAATTTGGTAAAGTTGTTGGTATACGATACGACTTAAAATTTTACCACGAGTTCGAGCCTAAGAAATTGTCTAACATTTTTCTTTCCTTATTTTATCAATTTTATGATATATGCAAATGAATTGGGATATCAAGGTAGTTTTGTTACAATATCTAATAATTTTAATACACAGATTATAATATTTTTTATCTTGTGTACATTGAAAACAAAAGAAAAAGTGAAATGAGAAGTAAATAAAAAAAATAACACAACACAATAAAAATATTCTTCATACAGAAATAATTTTTGCGAATCGAACATGCCTTGCATTGATATTCAAATAGAAATTTAACTAACAGTCTTACCTACTGCGTTAAGTTGGCAGTTGGCAAATTAGTAGTTTTTTTTATTTATATAGTTGAAAGATGATAAATACAATATGATATCTGTTTTACACCGTTATAGTAGACTTGACCATTATGTTACTAAATAATTATAATTAAAAAATGTTGTTTGAAAATTTTCGTAATATTTGCTGGAAATCACTGACCAGCGAATTGCGTAGCTCATCTACACAAACGTTATCACAGATATATATCTGACTTATATTAAATTTGCCATATTTTCAGACTATTTGTTGCCATAGCAACCAGAATTTTCAACATAGGAAGAAAAGAAAAAGACGTGCATAATCTCCATACTGCCATCTATCCATATATCAAGTTTCATAAAAATATTTTCAGTACTTTTTGCGTTATCGCGGGATCCAGTTTTGTGGACGGTACAACCGGTTTCAAACATATGAGAACAGAAAAGGCCCTATATCGGAAATGATATATGGGGTTTATTTAAGAAATAAAAAATGGCCTTTCGGGGAAAATGCAAGCTTACGGACTGGTTGGTCTGGCCCGAAGCGCAGCTGAGGTCCATATACCTTCCGAAGTCTGACCAACTAGTCCCTAAACTTGCATTTTCCACGAAAGGCCATGTTTTATTTGTTCTATTATACCGAATCTAAATCCTTTCATCCCCTTGTTTTGTGCTGTCATTTTTACTATTATTTGCTTTCAAATAATAATTTTACTTTTCAGTGTGTGAAATATCTCAAACCCTAAACGGATTTTGTGTATGCTCTTCTTTTAATATTCCGATTACCGATGATTTAGGAGTTGTGATTCCATTTTTGTTAATGAAATTCAATATTAATTTAATGTTACTAGGCAAAATAACCCGGACTTTAAGAATTTCACAAACAGTATAAATAAAATTTATAACTAAATTAAAAAAAATCATGACTTTTGATCAACATGTAGTACATTTATGTCTCTGATAAAGAGACAAATCGCCTATCCATTTTGACTGTTATCGTCTGTTTGTGTCGTCGTGAAATTCGCACGTCGTGAAAGCTACGTTTAACCTGCGGTCTGGAGACCGCAGGGTATTGGTACGCGTTTAACTTTTGAGGCATGGAGGAGCACGTGACCTGTTTTCGGTACATGGAGGAGCACGGGATATGTAAACCTTACATGATTGGTTAATTGAACTTTCGAAAACCTGGCTGAATACCGTTTGCCGGTTCGTGACGGATTTACCTCTGGGGAATTAGGCAGAATTACATCTAATTAGAACAAAATAACTGTTACGTGATATTTGTAATTTTTGTTTAAATATTTTACCGTTTAAGGTTGAAAAACTTGAATGATGTGTTTGAAAATTATCAATGTTTCTTTAATATAAACAATTTATTGTCTGTAAAATTTGAGATACATACTAATTGAAATATTCGATCGTAGTGGCATATGCCATAATAAATAAAGATATTTTCTGCGTAAACTTGTGTGTTTACTTATTTTTTTGTTCGGAATTATTCATAAAATGGTAGGCCTATTGAATCATTTTCTTAAAAAGAAATAATTGTTTTATGTTCGACCTTCTCCGGTCATCAACGGTCACCAGTTTCCAATGACCTTCTTCTATATTGATCGACTATATGTTGTCCCCCAAACAATGTTGAAAATAGTTAAATGAAATATCTTATATCATTTAAAATGTTCCCCGCAGGAAACCATTTTACTTGTAAGAATTATGGACTGCCCCCGGTCTGTATGCGGTTTTTGGACCGGATGACGTCATATTGAATATAGAAGACCGTATGCAAATGAGGTATAATATAATTTATTATCTCTCAATAATAGACTCCAAAGAAAATAGAGACTGCAAGTGTCAACTATATATATTTGCTTTGGAATATTGCTCTTGAGGGATCTCCACGATGTCCCATTACAGCCATCACGACACACATATAACGCGAAACAGCGTTAAAACGAATTTATGATGGTTAAAAGTCGAAAAAATAAAGAAGAAAAAAATAGAAAAAAAAACAACAAAAACAAATGAAACCACGATGTTGAAAACTCGGCATAATATCGTATCATCGTCATCGTACTTTCGACCTCTCGCCATAGTAGTTCCGTTGTTTCGTGACCTGGTAGCCTTTGTTCATTTAGTGTTTAGTTTCTTGCTCAAGAAATAACGGCTTGCCCCTGTCTTGGTTTGTGCCCACACGGTGAGCGATACATAGTTGACTATTTCGACGCGCTAACAACTCGCCATAACAATACTTTATTTATTATATACATGCATAATTTAGTATTATAACATAATGATATGGTTATAAAGATATTTATTTCGTGTACAAGTTATGTTTTTATTTTTATTTTCAAAAGATTTTAAAGAATAATATGACCGTTATAAAATAAGATTCTATTCCAAATATTGGCACCATTGTAACAAAATGTATTTTTTTACCATAATTTATGCGGTGTTGAGGTATAACAATTATGCGATGCAGATGGAAAATGGGAGCAAAACCTTACAAAGCAAAGGTACTGTATATTTATTCTGGGAATATCCGTATATACAACACCATAAGAATGAAGTGTTAAAGTACAGCAATAGCAAAACGTTATATTGACAAACATGTGATTCATGATAATAATGTAAACAACTACATACTTTTACAAGCAACATACAACATATACAAATGTTAAAACAAATCAATGTTTAAAAATTACAAGTTAACGTTTTGAACTAACAAAAAATAGCGTTAAAATGACAACATGGAAACATTTAATACATTTTTCACCCGAATAACTTGTGCTAGCAATCAGAATCCCAACCATTCAACTTTTCAGTTTCATCCAATAACAAGGAGGTAATCATTTAGTGTATGACCATAGCCCAATCTGTAATCATGAGTTATTGTTAATAAATGTGTAAGCAAAAGTTATTTTGTAAAGTCAGTAAAGGATGACTGATACTCATGGATTGAACGGGGATAATAAATTGGATGGGACCAGAAAAAATGTTTTAAAACTTCATAAAGGACAATTCAAATTTGTTACAGAAATTGTACACCATATATTAGCCTGCGATCCAGTCTGCCATTCTTATGTCCTGTTCGGCTGATCGATATTATCAAAAAAAACGAACAAGTATGAAATAACGCGTATGTGTTTTATTGTTAAAAAATCATTTCTACAACATTAAAATTTTTGGCTGCTAGGCCGCCAGGCCGCTGGGCCGCCAACTTCACAAAAATGACAAAATAAAAAAGTTCTCTGAAAGTGATTTTTCTTAAGATATATCGTTTAAATAACAATAAATATCTTTAAAACTTCATTAAATGCCGTTTTATTGTTAAAAAAACATTTTTACAACATTAAAATTTTTGGCTGCTAGGCCGCCAGGCCGCTGGGCCGCCAACTTCACAAAAATGACAAACTTAAAAAAATCTCTGAAAGTGATTTTTTCTTTAGATATATCGTTTAAATAACAATAATTATCTTTAAAACTTCATTAAATGCCATTTTATTGTTAAAAAAACATTTTTACAACATTAAAATTTTTGGCTGCTAGGACGCCAGGCCGCTGGGCCGCCAACTTCACAAAAATGACAAACTTAAAAAAATCTCTGAAAGTGATTTTTTCTTTAGATATATCGTTTAAATAACAATAATTATCTTTAAAACTTCATTAAATGCCGTTTTATTGTTAAAAAAACATTTTTACAACATTAAAATTTTTGGCTGCTAGGCCGCCAGGCCGCTGGGCCGCCAACTTCACAAAAAATGACAAACTTAAAAAAATCTCTGAAAGTGATTTTTTCTTTAGATATATCGTTTAAATAACAATAATTATCTTTAAAACTTCATTAAATGCCGTTTTATTGTTAAAAAAAACATTTTTACAACATTAAAATTTTTGGCTGCTAGGCGCGCCAGGCCGCTGGGCCGCCAACTTCACAAAAATGACAAACTTGATAAAATCCCTGAAAGTGATTTTTTTCTTTAGATATGTCGTTTAAATAACAATAATTATCTTTAAAACTTCATTAAATGCCGTTTTATTGTTAAAAAAACATTTTTACAACATTAAAATTTTTGGCTGCTAGGCCGCCAGGCCGCTGGGCCGCCAACTTCACAAAAATGACAAACTTAAAAAAATGTCTGAAAGTGATTTTTTCTTTAGATATATCGTTTAAATAACAATAATTATCTTTAAAACTTCATTAAATACCGTTTTATTGTTAAAAAAACATTTTTACAACATTAAAATTTTTGGCTGCTAGGCCGCCAGGCCGCTGGGCCGCCAACTTCACAAAAATGACAAAATTAAAAAAATCTCTGAAAGTGATTTTTTCTTTAGATATATCGTTTAAATAACAATAATTATCTTTAAAACTTCATTAAATGCCGTTTTATTGTTAAAAAAACATTTTTTACAACATTAAAATTTTTGGCTGCTAGGCCGCCAGGCCGCTGGGCCGCCAACTTCACAAAAATGACAAAAATTAAAAAAAATCTCTGAAAGTGATTTTTTTCTTTAGATATATCGTTTAAATAACAATAATTATCTTTAAAACTTCATTAAATGCCGTTTTATTGTTAAAAAAACATTTTTACAACATTAAAATTTATGGCTGCTAGGCCGCCAGGCCGACAGGCCGCTGGGCCGCCAAATTCACGCCGCTAGGCCGCCAGGCCGCTGGGCCGCCAACTTCACGCCGCTAGGCCGCCAGGCCGCTAGGCCGCCAACTTCACGCCGCCAGGCCGCTAGGCCGCCAGGCCGCCAACTTCACACATCTACGTTTATACGACTTTATGATATGGTCTCAGTATTTTAATCATCAGGACACTGAAAGAACTCAAATTCTGTGAAGTATTTGAGTTGGAGAAAAAATGGTAAGAAATGAATACAGGGACAAAACATTAAAGTTCAATAAGAAATAAGGGGTATATTTAAGACTGACAATAAGAACAACTATATACCAGCATCTTGTCAGTGGTAGACCACGTGTGTAAAAGCTGAATATGTCGAGAAAAAGGGATTTGAAGATAATGACTTTTTTCGGCCGGAGGCCATCTGAAATCAGTTCAACTTCCTGTAAATTTTACAGGGATGAACTGAATATAAGAAGAATTTTCATTGGTTATTTTAAAATTACAAACTGAAATCTGGGAATCTCATTGGTAATTCAAAAATAAAATGTAAAGGATAGTTCTTGCCATTCTAAGATAGTTGTAAAATGAAATGTAAAGGATAGTTCTTGCCAATATAAAATTAAATGTAAAGGATAGTTCTAAAATGAAATATACATGATATTTCTTTGACTTTCCTGAGATATCTTAATTCTGTTTAAGGTAGTACACCCCTAATACACTATCTCCACTTTGAAGAGTATTCAAATAGGCTAGAATCACTGTCAAGTGTATAGAAACTGAGGGGTGTGGGTTCAAACCCAAAAAAGGGGCAAAGAAAAAGTGTTTGATTTTAATTATAAAATTATTGTTGGTATTTATTTGAAAAATAATGCCAATTTTAATAGCAAATATGATACCAGATATTTTCAAAGTTTAATAAAATGAAAACTACACGGTAAAAGTATTTTATATTTTGCAAGACCAACCTATGTACATTTAAGAAAATTTAGGCAAACTTTGAAAATAGCCCCTCATTATGGTAAATTTCAGGGATATTTTGAACAAGGCTTTTTACATAGGGAAATGGTCAAATAAGTGTTTAAAGTGGGTGGGGTAGGGTTACATTTTTATACATATTAAAAACAGTTCGTTTAGAAACAATAATTTTCCTCGTTTAATTTGTTACCTGAATGTCATTATTTGTTTTTTACCAATGAGCAATAGGAAAACATTTTTCATAATGATGTTATAATAATTTATTTCGAGTTCCCTCATTTCTGAAAAAAGCCCTTCTAATGGCAAAGTTTTAGTTCATAAAAATGTCCATAACTCATAAACCACAGGGTAAATTTTGTTTAAATTTTGCATACAGGTGAGATTAAAGGCATATACCTGTCCTATGTTGTCAATTTCACAGTTCCTTATAGTGCCCATTAGGGTTGTTCTACCTTAAACATATACTTCCTCCTACAAAACATTTTACACTGCGTTTAGGTCATATCTCATTACATTTTCTTTTAAACTTTCATTGAACTTCTGGTTTATTTACACAGGAATTTTACGAGATATAGATTTACCCAAAATTTTTACTAGAAAACCAAATTAAATTCACGATCTGATTAATTTAACATGAAAATTTAAGAAACTAAGAAAGTGTCCTATATTATATGGTATTGTTGTGTTAATTGGATATGTTTATATTTGCCTTAATTTGCATATTATCAAGTTTTTATAAATATAATTGCCAACCCAAATGATTATTCTGTCAAATAAATAGATATGTATCAAAAACTTAAAATAACATAAAATGTTAAACAGGTTTACTTCGGCCGAGTATCTTTTTAAAAGATACTTCAAGTTCTTACTATAACCATGCTATTTCTGTTTTTCATACAGTACTATTTTATTTAAAGATGAATATGAATCATAAACACAATATGAGCCGCGTCACGACAAAACAAAAATAGTGGGTTTGCGACCAGCATGGATCCAGACCAGCCTGCTGTTCGCTAACCAACTCTATAAAAAGTGGAGAAACAGGCAGCGAACAGCATGGATCCTGAGCAGACTTCGCGGATGCGCAGACTGGTCTGGATCCATGCTAGTCGCAAACGCACTATGTTGGTTTTGTCGTGACGCGGCTCATATATACTCTACAAAGGAGTATTTCATTATGCATACCCCTGTGACTTGCCGAATTAGAACGGTTTTTAGTTTGCGAGAGATTGAAATATTCACCAATTATGAAATAAGTTTATTAAAACCAGCTGCTCACAGGCTTTGGTGGTTATTAACGCCAAATATTAAAGTAAATAATGGATTTTTAAGATGCATATATCATGCATGATAAATTAAATGCATTGTCCGCCGGTGTCAGACAGGAAATGTAAGATTTTGTTTATGTATTTGTCTAAATATTTATAGAAACGAATTTATATAAACTTCATCCTGGACAATGATTGATGATTAAAATGTACTGTTAGTTACCACAATTGTAATAATATACACGACGATATCACAAACAATGTATTCCCTATAAGCTACAAGCTACATCTACTTGCATGTCAAGAAAAGTTTGTAAAACTAAAAAAGATTCCAATAATTTATTTTATGAGACAAGCACCATGCCTCAACAATTCACATACATGACGACTTTCCAGCTTTATTGTGGAGGAATATTTCGGGTACTCCTCCGTGCATTATATCAGGCACTAACAGGCACCTGAGTGGAACAACCGACGTTCTGTTAGCTAGCTGAATATGAAATGAAATAAAAAAATCCAAATTCCCTTGCGGGATTCGAATCCACAGCGGTGAAGGGCAAGTTGTTTGAAGTCAACGACCTTAAGTTCCGTTTGGCCCACAGTGTTCAAACTTCATGAGATGATTGTCCATATTGGGTAGAAGACCCCTAATGATTTTGGGGTCACAGTGTCAAAGGTCAAGGTCATTATTATTTTAAAACTGAAAACAGTTTCCGGAGCATAACTTTAGTTCCATGTGGCCCACAATATTCAAACTTCATAGTATGATTGTCCATATTTGGTAAAAGACCCCTATTGATTTTGGGGTCACAAGGACAAAGGTAAAGGTCACTATTACCTTAAAACTGAAAACAGTTTCCGGAGCATAACTTAAGGTCTATTTGACCCACAGTGTTCAAACTTCATAGGATGATTGTCCATATTAGGTTATAGACCCTAATTATTTTGGGATCACAAGGTCAAAGTTTCAGGTCACTATTACTTTAAAACTGAAAACAGTGTCCAGAACATAACTTAATTTCAATTTGGCCCACAGTGTTCAAACTTCATAGGATGATTGTCCATATTGGGTAGAACACCCTATTGATTTGGGGTAACAAGGTCAAAGTTCAAGGTCCCATTACCTCAAAACTGAAAACAATTTCCAGAGCATAACTTAATTTCCATTTGGCCAACAATATTCAAATTCACAGGAGGATTGCTATTTGAAGGATGTAAAACTTTTAGTCTTACAAATGCGTTATCCTTACTAAGAAAAAAAAAAACACTTTCGGGATATAATGCTCCGCCTAGCAGGGCTCTTGTTTGAATTGTGTTCGACTGTTTGTTCATGTATGTATGTTAACCATTTTTCAACCATAACTCATATACTAGTAACGTCAGTGGAAGGGTAATGGTTTTTTATGCATTACACTTCTTTCTTCGGTTAATTATGGAACAACTATTCGCATATATTTTCGTCAATGTAGTATGTTAAAGATAATTATCAAATCGTCCTGTTAACAAATTTTCTGTGTTTTGTGTCTATTTTAAAACATTCTGCCCAGTTTTCCCCATGGCTTATAAATATACCCTCCTTGAAACTATAGTAGTCGGGCATTGACCTTTTACCGTGCCCAACAAAGACATTGGTCCAATAACCTTTCTCCCTTGTTTTTGTGGTTTATATATAAAGTATTTATAAATTATTAGTCTTTGAAATGGGAACGACATGAGGTGTGTAAGTTTACTTATATGGGCTTGAAGTCATTATCCAGGGGAGTAAATATGTAGATCAGTTTTGGTTACCTATAAAATGGTATTGAAAACGGCATTATCCATAACACTTGTCGAAGATGTTTATTATACATTTTTGTTGCTCTTTATCAGTTTATTGAGAAATCTGTGGGTGGGGGACAGATGGAGGTTGGAGTCCTACAGGTCCTCCCAGCGGCGGTGGGGGAGGTGCTGGATGGTTTCCACCGACGATGAACCCCGATGGAGATGGGGGCGGGATGGCTACGCCTGGTTGGGACGACGGTGGGTCTGGTGGAGGATGGTTTCCGACGATGAATCCAGGTTGGGGAGTGTCGAGTACAGCAACAGCACCTATCGCAGGTATTTTACATTTATAACATTCTCATACAATTAATATAAATTTATCACTTGCTACATGTGTTTTATCACAACGTACATGTATTTTCTTTCCTATCGTCTGCATTTTCACCTATAAATAGTCGTCGTTTTACACAAATCTTAGTGAAAGTTGTACATAATTGTACAATATTAACATTCTAACAAAAAACACTCAACAATTTTTTGGGGTTTATGTCTCTTCGACTGATTTTATTCCAGACTCCTCGTGTGAAGGGAACGGTGGAACGTGTTTTCTAGACGGCACTGGTGCAAATTGTGATGGGGAGCGAGGGCAATATCCCTGTGCGGAAGAAAACTTCGTCTGCTGTTTGCCGAATGTCTGTTAGTTTTATTTCATTATTTGTTTTGTAATTCTTTGATAACGAGTTCCCGTTAGAAAAAATTATCATCGATAGAGGCACTTATCATCGGCAATTGCACATAGATACCATTATAATAATGCAAATAAATTTCTCAAATTCTGATTGGCTTAAAGACCTTGTAGTAGGCCGTATAGACCGTGAAGAACTGAATGACTCACAAAAAATGTATTTTTATATCAGACGGGTAACTAAAAATATTTATGACAAACTTTCGATTTAAATGACATTATTCATGTTATTTAAAAAAAAAGTTCACATGACTTTACACTTGAATTACTTTTTATTGCACAGCTTTAGCGTAGCCGTTGATTAGGTGCGTCTTTTTCCCGCGCTTCTTCGCTGTGTATATCCAGTAACGCCGGAATGTGAAAATAACGCACGATTCGTGCAATAAGTAACGCAGAAATGTGCAATAAATGGCGGCTACCTGAAAGGATTTCCAACGCAGTCAATAAACTGGCCAATATATTTTTTATTTAATCGTACTGAAAAAATGAATAGCTGCATACGACTGCAAAGACATTACTCTTTATCCCTCATCAAGATTATTTCCACGAAATTGTTTCCTTTTTAAAATCATACTTTACTATCGTTTTGAGCGAGGTTTTGGCTTTTTGTCGACTCTGATTAGTACATTAATGCATACTATACGGTATAATTTCGATTTTAGATAGGCAAGTGACAATTACTAAAATTCTGGTGAAAGTAAGCTGGTGACATGGGATTTTAGTCGTTTTTATGAGGTAACGCCGATGTACGTGAATAAAGCTTCGTTACCTCATAAAAACGGCATGAATCACATTTTATCAGTTTATTTTCAATTTTCTATATCATAAGACGTAAGGTTTATGTCACTTGACTGGCGAAAATCGAATTTATACTGTATAATATGCATTGTTGTACTTAAAACAAAAAGCCAAAATCTCGCTCAAAACGGTGGTCAAGCCATCATTTTCACGAATGATCTTGAAAAGTAAAATAATCTTGATTATGTCTTCTCAGCCGTATGCGCTATTGGGTTTTTTTTCAGTTCGCTTAAATAAAAAAATATACTGGCCAGTTTTCTTACCGCGTTGGAAATCCTGTCAGGTATCCACCATTTATTGCACAATTCTGCTATTGCAGGAATCGTGTGTTATTTTCACATTCCGGCGTTACTGGATGGATATAGACGGTGTTCTTTGACAAACAGTCTAAAGTTGCTTTGTTTTCTTATGAACTTGTCGTCATTAACAATTTGCGTCATTTTAAATTCGTTATGTATACAAGTACTGACGTGAATATACGGAGGAATATAACCTCGTCATATTTATCTCATTCAGGCTAATATTCTTCCGTATATACCTCAGGCAACTTGTAACTAATAACTAAAT
>NW_026853132.1:0-6803 GCF_026571515.1 Ruditapes philippinarum | reverse complement strand
ATGACCTGATTCGATTAGATAATTCTTGGTTAATTACAACTGACTGATGTGTCCAAACATTGTATCAAATAACAAACGTTGACAAGCAAAATGTACTTCATGTCGTTAGTATCACTGGGATGGAATAAATAAATCGAAACGACGTTTAAATAGTTTTTTATCTTTCATGCGATTTCTTTTTTTATGATAAAAATGATTGAGGTTAACGCTTAAGGTTGGCATCGAATACCAAAATCATTACTCAAGTACTCGGTCATTTTTCCGATCGAGTACTCGGTTACTCCGATGATTTCCAATGATCTTCACAGTTTCAAGTTTATCACAAAATATTTACACAGTCCGCATGCTCCTTTCGCTTTCTATTTAAATTAATAGAACTCTTATGTATCGATGGTTTAAAAAAAAATAATAGCATTTTTTTTGTATCTATATGATAAGCTGGAATTTCGATTTGGTGAGTAATTTTTGCCAGTTCTCCTGATTTCAACTGTGCACTTTTTAAAACTTGCAAATTAATAACTAGTTTATTATAAATAGCATTTACAATTTATTATTTTTAAAGAATAAAAAATGGACTCGATATTGACATGTGCTGTTTCAATCGTCACACATTGTCATGCTGGCGTCAACCGTCGTGCATTATTACCATGTGCCGTATCAAGCGTCACACCTCATTGTCATGTGTCCACGCGCATCGTTTATTTTTTATTCTTGTATCGTATCAAGCAGTGGCACTATATTCATTGTTATATCTAACCTATTATATATGTGTCCTAGGCTTAATGAGGGTCTATCCGTCCTTTCAGGTACTGAGAGTGTGGACCCCATTACTTTCATATTATTGAATATTTAAATCCAATTTGGCATGACACGATATTGTCATGCATTGAAGCAAACGCTCCATATCATTATTGTCATGTAGCGTCGCGGCTTGTTGTCAGATATCCTATCGGGCAAAGTGTTTGATCTTATTATGCTAACATGCAAACGCGGCACATGACTCTTAAAACGGCACTAACTTGATAATGTATGATTGCCTTCTCTCTCCCCCCCCACAAACACAATTATTTCTCCGCTATATAATACTTCCTTGTAGACCTGGCGTGCTAATATATAGTTTATAAGACAATGTCTGAAATCGCAATTATCATATCAGAACAATGTTTGAAATCTAATCCTACTTCAGATGACAAAATATCGCAAATTATTTTTAAGTAAGCAAAAGATGTCATATTTGAAAATTTTATTATTGGTTTAATGCTAGCTTAGAAAGATGAAAGCAATGAATATATTCTTTCCACGTCAAGATTACACCCTTTTGCAGATGAAACAATTTTTTAATCCTTCTCATTTTGAGTAATGAGAAGCGGATACTCCACCTTTGCTAAATGAATCTTGCTCGTAAAAGGGGGATAAAGGTTATGTTCTTTATTCAGTTAAAACTCCTATTCGCAGGTAATTTATATCAAATTGTTAATCTATATTATCAAAAGACACTTTTGTCCCTAAAGTTTGCTAAGAATCGAACAGATGAAATGTAATAAATGTATAATCAAATATTTCTGAGTTTCTCACGATGTTATATCTAATTAAGTAAATGTGTTTTTTCTGGTCTTGGAATGAGGAAAAGAAAAATCACCTAATATAAATTTCGTTAAATTAATAGATATATCCGTATATATCTATTGCGTTTTCAATTGAAAAATAGTCATCTTGAAAAGTGTTCTGTTAACAGTTTGATATGAGTTATACATGTTTATTTTCATTATGCTAGTAAATTGATAGTAAAAAGGTTATAGACAATAATGTGTATAATTACCTTTTTTTCAAATTTTAGATACAGCAGAATTTCTTTCAGGTACAAATAAGTTTTATCATATTACATTTGATCATCCTTTATCCGCATTAAGCTTTTGGTATCATCCTGTGTTCTGTGACAAACGTTGCGCAAATCACGCATCTTTGATCAAAGATGGCCCCTATCTTATAATGTCTTCAAAAATACAATTGAGTCTTCTTCCGTTAAACTACTCTTCCATAAGCTTTGAAATTTGGTATATAGCATTTCCAAGTTAACATCTGCAAACGAATCAAAGATCATGCCCTTTGAATAAAAATCTCTTAGCTGGTAATCGCTAGATTTACATAGAATTGTATAGAAATTTATCATAGAAATAAATCGTTTTTTCTTTTTTATATTATAAAAACAATTCTTCATATTGTGTCAAATGCAATTATATACGCATTGTTTATAACGTAAACGAATGTCTGTAGTAACAAAGTCGCTTACAAATCAGACGATACACGTGTAGTTTTCTGAAAAGGTAGCAAAAGGCGACGCAAAGATCAATTATATAATAAATAATGGAAATACTTATTATCAGGAATCAGCAGACCAAACTTTAGCAGTGTAGCGAAATAATTTGATATGACTTTCTTTAGTTCATATAAATCAAATGTTGTAAACGGACGCATTTTGATTACAACTAACTTTTCTATTTTAAAGTAATAAATGTATGGTTAAATTAAATTTCTATCAATTCCTAGTTATTTGACTTTTGAAGGCAAGCAATTTGTATTGCAGAGTGAGATTAAAGTAGTAATATTAATTGTTGAAAAGTTTAAAATATAATGTAAAGTAATGATATAGAGAGTAAACATATTTCAGAGAAAAGTAATGCTTGTTTAAGCATGACTTCCTAGCAGCCTTATGCGCTTATTCATTTCTTTTAGATTGATTTAAGATACAATATTTAGGCTGCTTTACTTACCATAATACCCATTTTGGCTATTACGTTGCGCACAAGCGGCGTAACATTTGTGTCATTTGCACATTTCTGCGGTACTGGATATTAACGATGTACATGGTGTAGTATATAATTTTATCTCCATTCAACTGATGGGTAGAAATGGTGTGCATTTTGAACTCTTAATATACAAAACTAGTTCTATAAGATGTTGAATATGTTTACCTCTGGCGTCCGTCCGTCTGTCTGTCTATTCGTCCGTCCATTAGCAATTTGGTTTCCGGAGCATAACTTAAGTTCCATTTGGCCCATAATATTTAAACTTTATAGGATGATTGCCCATATTAGATATAGGAACCCTATTGATTTTGGTCACAAGGTCAAAGGTCAAGGTAACAATTACTTTTTTCTTTTTTTTTTGAGATAGAAGAGTTTGTGAAGTAGATAATTATTAATTAGCTGTTTCCAGATTGAACAATTACCTTAAAACTGAAAACAGTTTCTGGAGCATAATATAAGTTTCCTTTTGCCCACAATATTGAAACTTCAGTGTATGATTGTCCATATTGAATAGAAGACCCCTATAGAATTTGGGGTCACAAGGTCAAAGATCAATGTCACTATTACCTTTAAACTGAAAACAGTTTCCGAATTATAACTTAGTTCCATTTGGCCCACAATATTCAAACTTCATTGGATGATTAACATATTAGGTAAAATACCCCTATTGATGTTAGGATCACAAGGTCAAAGGTCAAGGTCGGAACTCAGTTTCCGCTCAATCACTTCAGCATCCATCAACCGACAGCTGTAATATCTTATAGGATTAATAGCCATGCCAAATACATGACCCTATTGATTTTAGGGTTATAAGGTCAAAGGTCAGGGTCACAATGATCTTTACTCTGAAATTTGTAGTTTCTGGAGTATAACTTAATTTCTATTTGATCCACAGTGTTGATTTTCTATATTGAGTAGAAGACATCTTTTCATGTTTGGTCACAATGTCAAAGGCCAAGATCACAATTACCTTAAAACTCAAAACAGTTTTCGCTCAATAACTTAAGTATTAATCAAGCTACAGCTGTAAAATTTTATAAGATGAGCACCCATGTCCAATACATGACCACTATTGATTTGAGGGTTATAAGATCAAAGGTCAGGGTCACAATGACCTTAACACTAAAATGTGCTTTATGGAGCACAACACAAGTTCCTTTTGGCATACAGTACAGTGTTCAAATTTCATAGGAAGATTGCCTATATTGAATTAAAGATCCATATCTATATTGTTGTCACGAGGTCAAATGTCAATATCAAATGACATTAATAATGGCAACAGTTTTACAACTATCAAACTTCATATGATGATCAATTATATTAAGTACATTAATTACATGCCCTAAAAAATTGCTTACATTATGTTATACCCCTGGTGTCTTTTCGTCCATCCGTCATAGCATTTTTACTTACAAAATATCAACTTGACTGTGGGGCTTTGGAAACAGCAACTGTATACATAGGAAGATTCTTCTGCTATAAAGGAGGATTGCTTTTTTAAGAAGGTAATACTTTTGTTTATTTCCCATGTCTTACAAATGCTCACCTCTTACAAAAAGATATTTTCATACATATGACGCTCCGCTAAGTTGTGCTCTTGTTTTTAGATTAAATTGCTTACTTAATAATCACTTCCAAAACAATGACAGCAATATATCACATATTTTATAGAGGATTTTGACTTAGTATCAATTTAATACTATTTTTGAACACTTTTAATGAAATCATATTATGCGAGTCTCATATTGTCTTGCCAGAGTGTTACACTAACATTAATGTGCAGTAACGCTGTGATTTTAATCAACCAAATGACGTCACGTAAAAGTGTTATAACACTGGTGTGATTTCGTTTTTTATCAAACACTCTTGCATCTGGGATGTTTGATAATTTTATGTACATGTATCATTATTATTTGGGTCTAACATATTTAAAGACGTTTTCGGTGTTTTTTTGTCGACGTTATGGGGATCCCAAAAAAGATAATCAGGATAATTTCCTTCAAAAAAGGTCAAATTTTAATGTAATTGGGTAAGTGTTTAAATTTTGGCCCCATAAGCAATAATGAGTAAATAATACAGAATGATATTTAAATGTTCAAAAAGGGATCGGTTAAAAAAATAAGAGGTCGTTTTTAAACCCACATAAAGGACTCCAGAAGTACGAAAAGCATTGGGGGGTAATACTGCGCGCGTTATCCCACCCACTTGTGGTATAGTGACGAAAGTGCGTTGCGACTTGATTGCTGTCAGACATCTGGGCAAAGAAGTTTAAAATGATATATTTTAAAAGTGTTGAATAAAAAAACAAAATATCTAAGAAATGTTCCGAATTTCATTATTTTCTTTGTAAATTTCTGAATACTTGCTTACTGTTCGGGTATGTTAGTCGAGTGAAAAAAATAATATGGCCCTAGGTATGTTTTAAAAAGATATACAGTATCAATTACTTAATATAACATCAAAAGAAAAAGAACATTATTACAACATTTTTTGTTGTATATTTGACAATACATTTAGTATAACACTGATATTTCTTAAGAAAGCGTGGTAATTTTGACAGTTGGCATATGCGGTAACCATGGAAACAGCCCGTTTACAAAAAACTAACACGTCAACATATATATTTCATTTCTATTTTTGAATCCACTATCAAATGTTACTTGATATATCAATTATGTAGACAATTCTATGAAAGAAATTTCTTGATAGTTTTAATTTTTTACAGAATTCATGTTTATTTTTCTCATCTTATGTTTAGTTAAAAAGCATGTGTTATGTATGCAACTTATTACATGTATATAATTTATATATGACCAGTTGGTTTTTCCAATATTATCATTATTCTATTTTTAGAACATAAACTACATGTATGTACTAGAAGGTTCTTAACTATTGTAGAAAACTCATGCATTATATTTAGATAGAAACTTCTGGAATGATCTTTATTGGTGAAGTTGCTAGATTATGATTACTGTAGTAAATGGAAGACTATTCTAGAAACTTCTTAGTTAATATATATAGATTGACATTTTTCATTACCTTTACCTTTTAAGTCATCAGTGATCTATTAAGTCATCAGTTACCTTTTAAGAAATCAATATATTTGGAGTATTATTCAACTTGGATATAAAGTGAATTATTGGAGCTTGGATTTTAAAATAAATTATTCTTGTGGATTTTATTGTGGGAATTTATTCTAAAGTGTTCTTGGATTTAACTTGGATTTAACTGTGCTATTCAAAAAGGATCATTCCAGGATCAGACTAGACATTTGTAATTTTTATTTGGACTTCAGGTATTTGTAAAGATAATTTGTTATTTTATTTTTCTTTAATAATTTTTCTGTAATAAATTTTTATTGTTACAAGTTTGTTGCTGGCTTTTCTTTCTCGTTACGCCTGGCTCGTAACAGAAATTGGGGCTCGTCCGGGATTGAATATTTCTTTTTGGCTACATTATTGGAAATCTTTACCGTTTATTTTACATTTTACTTTTACCGTATTTACTTATCTGAGTTAATATCATAGTTGTTCTATTAAGTGTACCTTTTATTTTGAAATTTTTGAAACGCATCACTTTCTGAGTTTAAAACCAGCAACAAGCAGTCATGTCTTTTAATTTAGAAAAGTTTGTAGCTGAACCTTCCCAGGAGGTATTAGATTTGGCTAAGAAAACTGATTTGCTCGATCTTGCAAAAAAAGTATAATTTATCAGAAATTAAGTATTCAATGCGTAAACAAGAAATTAAAAATCTTCTGATTCATTATTTTGTGGATGAAGATATTTTTGGACAAGATGCACTTTCTCTGATTGTTGAAACAAACCCAGAAATTAAGATAAAAAAGCTTGAACTTCAATTTAAATTTGAACTAGAAAAAATGAAATTAGAAAAAGAAAGGGAAGAAAGGCAGTTACAGTTAGAAAAAAGAAAGGGAAGAAAGGCAGTTACAGTTAGAAAAAGAAAAGGAAGAAAGGCAGTTACAGTTAGAAAAAAAG
>NW_026853131.1:0-6553 GCF_026571515.1 Ruditapes philippinarum | reverse complement strand
TTTTATTTTCAGGACAGTCTGTGATGTTTATTGTGATCCTGTGTATTTTTTTTCAATAAATAAACAAAACTTAAGGGTAATAGGTGCGTCTTCTAAATTGTTATAATAATAATAATAATAACTTGACTTATTACTAAAGGTAATTAATACCCCAACCAGCAACCATGACTTTTTGAAAAAAAAGTGGTCTAATTGAAGACTTAAACTCATGCAACCTATAATTTATGAAGTTTCAACTGTGTACAAAGAATTATTTCAATTAATTGCAATCCCCACCAGGGTCTACATATAACCTTGTTTTATACTAAATGTGTTTATAATATCTCATTCCCAACTCTAGTAAGACTAGTCATTGTCCGAAAACCATTTTTCTATTTTTAGTAACAGTGACCCTTCACTCCAGGGGGTCCAAACGCAATCCCAACTGGGGTTTCCACATTACGTTGCTAAAATACCAAGTTTGATTACAATTACATGATATATTGCCATATACAATAACTCATTCATAACTTTAGTTATCGTCCGGAAATCATGAAGAAGACCGACTAACCAACCGACCGACAAGCTGACCCTAAACTTCGTTTGTATAATTGTTATTATTATAATTACTATTAATATTACACTTCCATACAACACAATACCACTGTGTAGAAAACCATTTGCATCCTGTGATACTAAGTGAATTGTGTCAGCTTGCAATTACAGTAACAATGATAAGGTATACTTGTAATCGTAATAGTCCATAAGCATTTTATTGCTTAGACTTTGCTGCAGTAATTAAATGATACAGTGGCTTTGTTTCTATACTGTAAATACGATGGAATACGTTGCAATGCGATAAAATAATATGACTTTTTGTTGCAATCTTCCTGTCAAGCACACGGTCATGACAGTACAGAACAGAACAGAATTTTATTTTGGATTTGTACATACATCATCACTACAATATAAATACACAAACCGTGAAGATATGTCATAGGCATGACATAGGCTGTATACTAGTGTAGCAGGTTTACTAACCTTGCAAACCCAGGTTAATTATAAACTCTAAGGTTTCAATTCAAACAAAGATCATTCACAATTTATATGACTTTTATTAAATGACATTTCTCAAATATAGTGATTCTAGTTTATTTCAAAATCTACTACCATCTATAAGTTTAAGTCATGATTTACAGAATTTAACATGAAAGCAAAGTTAAGTTATTTAAGTTTCTTATTTAACTAAATAGAAAAACACTCCTGAGAAAATATAATAAAAATAGATTACTTAAAAATTGTGGCTTATCTCGTTGACTAGGTAAAAGCTACCTTGGCGTCCTTGAGGCAAAAGCAATTGAGAAGGTCAAAATCTTTCTTATATAGTCTAACAAAAAGTGAACTCACTAAAAATCTCATGCTAGAAAATAAAGGAAATAGGGGTAGTTTCAAATTAAACAATTACTTAAGAAAACATTATCAATAAATAAGAAAAACCATAAAAGCGTAACATTAAATCATTAATCTTGAAATGACCAAAATTTAAGAGGACCAATTTTACACTTGAAAAGTCATGGATTTAAGTGAATATGAAATGATATACCGTAAACAGGAGAAATTTAGAGAGAAATTACTTTAATGAATAAAAGATAAATAAAATTGTTTAAGAAATAATTAAAATCTGCCACACTAGTAACAATAATTTACAATTCCTCTATCTTACATATTTAAAATATCATAGTATTCATATTCAAGCATATTGCTTGTATCAAAATGACCAACCATCTGATTACAAGAAGAATGGTCTCAAGTGACCCTAACTTTGGCGGGAAACGTCAAATAACTGACTGGACAAAGGGACATGGTTATATACAAATGTAGAGAATAAAGTCAAATAATGTCGACAGAGTGGTCCTTCCTGGGAAATACCATAAACAGAAAAAGATCACTTGGTTAAGTTGGTTACATATTTCCGTCCCGTTTAAAACGACATTATATATATTGTGAATATAACAGACAAAATATGCTAAAATCAACTCCCCAACTCCCCGTTTTTCGGACAATGTTTCACGAATAATGTACTGAAAGGACGAAATTTTAATGTACTTACATGGACGATAAACTTTAACCCTACCCCTATGTTATTGTTATATTTCATAAGAACATTTAAATCAATTATTAAAAAAACAATATCATAAATGTTGTACAACAGTTTGATATTTTACTTTATTTTTCGCTAAAAGAACGTTCCTTACTCAATCAAGGGACCTAAAATAAGTTATTTTGTGTGACAGTGTCCCAGCTCAATATGCAACATGATATTGCCTATACGGATTTATTTTTGGGTGTTTTTTTTTCTTCTTTTTCTTTTGTTTTTGTGACACAATATAACATATAAACACATAAAAAAACGGTATTATTCCTATTAAATGTTTTAGAGAGACTTGTGTAGGATACAAGTTTAATTTAACTAAATAAGTCTTCTCAAGTTTAATTACTGGCCTAGTTAATCTATTCCAGTATATCAATCAACTTATTAAGTTATCATAATTATGTGATTCACTCGCAATTGGTTGTATGTAATAGTCATAGGTCTGCATAGCATTTACAGACCTTGAAAACCGGGAGAGCGTAGCATGTTAACCTACCGGAAGCGGTCAGGTAAATCTTAACACTTAACAAGACTAGTCTGCAAATTTTTGTTCTATTGTTTTCTGTACAAAAGAAAAGACCTTGAAAACCGGGAGAGCGTAGCATGTTAACCTACCGGAAGCGGTTAGGTAAATCACTTAGCGACCGCTTAACACTTAACAAGACTAGTCTGCAAATTTTTGTTCTACAAAAGAAAATTTGTTAAGTCGAGGAACTCATGCGCATGAGATTAAGCATTACATAATATTTACCGTGTCTATCTCGTAAAGCATTCCCGAATGTTGACATAATGTTGGGATTGTGCAAATATAACGCAAAATTGAAAATGACTACTTCTAGGAGAAAAAGGACCGATATACATGTATTTATTTAAGTGCATGTTCATCAAATTGAATTAAAAGAAATGAATTAGTTAACATGTATAAAATTACAAAATATGAAAATAATAATTCAAATTTTGCCAAGTTTATAAAAGAATCTCGCCAAGTTCTGTTTCCATTTTCGTGATATCTACCTGACCTTATAACATAATGAAATCCCACGAAAAAAAAACACAAGAATTTACAAATAACATCTGATTAAATGCACCTACAAATTACAAGAACGTAGTGGTTGGTAACTTTGAGTGGCTCCGGAATGTTTTTTAAACATGATTTTAAGTTCATTTATAGGTTTCTTGCGATTAATATTGGCAATAAATTATACCGAATTAAAACACAGACCCTAATTTTCAATTAAAGAAACTGATGTTTGGTTAGAAAAACAAATTAAAGAGCATGTACCGAACAAATTTATAAATTTATAGACACAGGTGGCCTTCTCTAAAACCTCGATCGCTACGCTCTCGCCACCTAGTATTACTGTGGTTCCCTGCCTACATTTACTACTATATAACGTAGTATAAGGGGAAGGAACTCCAGACTATTCCTAGTATGCATGGTGTACTATTACGTATATCCACCACGCTTGACTTACGCGCTTGCTTTTTGACTACTGTATGTATAAAATTATTGTATTTCTAAAACATCGTTAGTTAGAAGCGTTTATATTCATAAAGGATTTAAATTTGAAGGAAATTGAAAGTGAAATATTTCACTAGATGTTGCTGCAGATGTTATTTAAGAGGTGTGAGCGATGCTGTTTTAACAGGATATATATATAACATAGAACATGAACATGTTTTCTTTTTTATGAAGAAACATCATTGATGGTTAAAACTCTTGATTATTACAATACCTTCTTTTATTCCCGTATCCATTCCTGTCATATTTCACGGCAGATTTTTTTTAATCCGGAATTTGTCCCGAGTCGTGACAGAATTTAATCATCGTCCTTGACGTCAACTCCGAAATGGCGAGTGCGACCGGGGAAAACTTTTTCGAAGGAACTGAGAAACTACTGGAGGTTTGGTTTACATCATCAAGAGAAGAAACTAAACCGGATCTGAGAACAATTCAGAGGTAAGAACAGGTTGTGTTATTAACTGTCCATTCATGATTTCACATTATTTTATGTAACATGTTTATTTGTTTGGTGTAGACGTTATTTTAAAATGTACGTGAAACTAGCTTACAAGGGGGGGGGGGGGGGGGGGGGGGCGTGGAGACGTTTCGGCCCCAAACCATCGGTCACGGGACGTTTCGGTCCTCTCCGAATTATGATTTAAGCATAACATGTTTAGTGTACATGTTAACCAGATCAATCATGTAATTCGTTAATAAGTAAATGCAGGTATTCAGAGATCGGGAAAGAATTTTGCAGATGAGACTATGTCTCCACCTGTTGGATAGTCCAACTAATTAGACTTGTCAAAGAGACACCGAGATAATTTTGGACGGGCGCTGTCTTTTTCCAAGTCCAACCACGAACTGCATTTTTATGCACGGACGCTTCCCAATTAGAAGTTGTTGGGAGCTAAAACTAGAAAAGTTTCAAAGGAACGGTCTACATTACCTGAAAGAGAATCGTTTTTTATGCAAGGTTCCAAATTATCATACTTCAAAGTCAAACCGAAGTCTAAATATTCCACTTTAATTTTTTAATCGTTGAAAATTATTGAAAGCGGCCATATTGGAAAGCGGTGTCATGGTAAAAAACCGTAAAATTGTAAATTTCCATGGTGTAACACAGGTATCGGCGGCAATCGATTGTATTTGCCAAACTTATTATACAATTTGTTTATGTTTTTTATATGAATTATTGCAGGAATAACTCTTTTATTCACACACAAATATTTCAGCATTAAAAAGAGAATGTGAAAAGGAAATTCTGATAACCTTACTTAGAAGATGTCCGATGTCAGATCATACTGCATTTAAAGGTCCGTTTAAATTGTCAAATTAGATATTATTAAGTTGGATTTTTTAACATCTGTGATCATGCGGTGAAATTTCTGAACTACCTTTTTATTTTATAACCCTGCCATGATTTCCCACATACGAAAATACAATGTAATTGTAGGTACATCTTAATGAATTATAATTATACTATACATGATGAAGCAAAGAAGAATTTCAATTTATATTACACTCCATATCAATTTCTAGTTTATTATCTTAAAAAGAAATTGAGGACGCTTGTGTAGGGGAAGAAGTTCAAAACAACCAAAAATAACTTTAAAATTCTGGAAAAAAAATCTTAAAATTTCAAACTGTAAAATGGAATTTCAGACAGTCCTCAATAAAATACAATTGTCGCACAGATATGACGGGGTTTATGATAAAAACGCAGCAAGCGGAAATTTAGTGACCGTTATTTAGACGTTGAATAGCATAACAATGTAAGACAGATGGGAGAAATGTTAGAACGACTGTTGCAAAAGGACACCAAAACCTCTGATACCAATTTAAAATTCCATGTTCCCGCTAGTTCCCGCTTTTCATTGAACGGCACCTCGAATGTGTCACATTGAAAGTTCCATGATTATTATGTACACATCTGTGGATGTTGATTAAAAATTTCAACATTATTATGTTTAAGTGATCAATTCTGTTTAAACCGGCGAAAGGGAGCACTTGCACCTACCAGAGCCGTCTTTGGCACTCATGTGTATTTATGTTTCAATTTTGCAGTTTCAGGCGTTTTTGGTGTGTTTTTTTTGGAGGGTGGATACATGTATGTGGAGAAGTTTTTTCTGTTTTCTTTACATTTCTTTGCTTGCTTGCCGAACCTTGTATTGATAATCATTATCTGTTTGTTACGGTTCGGTATACATGTATATAATATGTTGTGGTGCTAATTTTTAAAGCTTTTTATTTCTATAAATAGAATTAGGTCACTTATTACTCTTTATGTTGTTCTTAGTTTGCTCAGGAGTTCATGGGAAAAATCTAATTGTCAGGATGACACCACCCTTTGAATGCAAAGGGAAATAAAACACAAATGTTGAATAAATTTAAATCAACCAAATTTTTAATAAACTATCAACTATAAACATTTATGAACATTTAAACACATGCTTTCAAAGTAGAATTATGCAAAATGACAAAGTCATTGTTAACGATAGTCAACCAAGTTTGCAAGATTTGTTGTTGAATTGGAGAGAGTGGCAAAACAAACTAATATTGCTGTTAAAATGAATAAATTGAACAAAACATTTATGCCTGTTAAAAAGAAATGCCACATGATGAGGTAATTGCCCTTAGAGTGTGAAAAATATTCTTAATGAGTCTGTGTTTTTACATGATAAGTAATTGTAGCAGCAAGTTACAAAAGTAGTGAAAAATAAAATCTACAAAAAATCCAAGATGGCTGCCAAATTAAACAAAGAAAATGAGTCTAAATTACTTGATTAATAGCTTATTAATTAATCAAAAAATATTTCCAAAAATAAGAGCAGCTCAAAGTGTTGATGAAAATTTATCTAAGTTTCTTTATGAGGAAAAATATTTACTAAAAATAATTAATTATTTAATTAATTAAT
>NW_026853130.1:40000-74447 GCF_026571515.1 Ruditapes philippinarum | reverse complement strand
TCCAGTTTTTATGTTAGACATTTAGTATTTGAATTGTGTTTCAGAATGCTTCAAGTTCATCTCATGTTGATTCTCAATCTGTGGAGAATGTTGGTGTTAACTACGAACAGCTAGTTGATGACTTGTCCACTTGCGATGTAGATAATGATGATGAATTTGAACAAGAGGCCAGCCGGGACATGCATCTTTTGCAAAACAAAGCTTATAGACTGTTACTTGATCTCATATAATTTATGTACTTTGATTCTGTCAATAAATTTGAAGAGATCTGCTGCTATTGTTTTCTTACCTTCAGATAAATACACTCAAAATGCATTGAAATAGAATGAGAAACAATTTTTTTATTTTTTACAATGAGGACTACCTCAATTTGCCAAGGACTACCTGATCCTAAAAGTAGGTAGTCCTTCTGACTACCTCTAAAAAAAGTAAGTGTCTATCCCTGTATCATAGAACTGATATTTCACATGGCACAAAATAAACGATCAAACAAATACATGTACCTCATTCCTTTTTGAAAGCATATTGTACAAGTCAAACAATCGTCATTGTCCAACTGAAATATTGTAACGACTTTTATTCATAAAAGCATGCTTCAATTCCATGTCATGTCTGAATTTTTGGCAATGTAAGTCCTATTAAAATCAATAAAATTGACACAACAAAGAATATGAGTCAAAGTGTGACATTCAACATAAGCTCCTTTTCATATTTCTATCAATAAATTATTTCATTTCGTAAAATTAACGGATGTGCAAATTCTATCTTCAAATTATATGTATTAATTAAACACTTTGACAGAACATCTTACAAGATGCCAGTTACTTTAGATCTTTTATGATCCACATTAAATTATTGTTTCTGCTACCAAAACCAGTAAGCTGTGTATAAGCAGCCTATAAAAGTCACGAGTATCGTATCTAGAAGATGTTTGTTTGCACTGCTTGAAGCACAATGGCGTACAGTCGTAAAGTTAAACAAATAACTGACAGATGAACGTTAACAAATAATAGAAATAAATAAATTAATTAGTAAAACAATTTAAAAAAAGTTTATATTAAAACAGTAAAACGAAAAATGAATATGAAAAAAAAATTTCATTATATATTTGCAAAATGCTTACAATGATGACTAGAGACCCTGTTGGCCCTCTAATAGGTTACCGGAAAAGTACATGACTTAACGCATATAATTCTTGGTTATATTCCGTATTCGATAAGCATTAATGTATAATTAAATTTGTTCTATCTATGTTCACAAATAATATTCTAATAAAGTAGATGGTTTTGTTTTCATTAGTAGATGGTTTTGTTTTCATTATATTAGAACGAAAATCAATTTTGTACTTTAATAAGAAATCAGCGTCATAACGACTATGTCAAGATTACGTTATGGTCAGTAACTTTTTATGAACGTCAAACAATGTCCGTCGTAATTGCTTTCAGTTCTTTTTTATAATACAATAATAAATGATTTATGACAAGTCTAAGACATGAAACTTTTCACGAAAGTTTATTGATGGAATAATATCACGTAACTATGCAATCAGGAAGTAAAATTTTACGAGGGTTGTCTTTGTCTTAATATGCCTTAGTCAGACTCAGACTCACTTTGAAATGTATTTAAATTGTAAAGTTTGCCAAAAAAATACGCATATTGACTGTTAACGAATCGTCATACCTATATTTAAAGGGTATAAATCTATATCTTAAGAAATATTTTTTATAAAATTTATCAACAGTAAAATTCAGTAGAATTGCAGACTCGGTTTGAATGAGTCTGTACATGAGGGATAATGAATACATGCAACATCCCTCACGCCCCTAGCACCGGCTCGAGCGGTACGCAATTCTCAACACTTAATAGTGCTGGCATCAATGATCCCGAAGGACCAGAAATATATAACAACACTGAAGTGAAGTACGGGGCAACTTTTCACAGCTGCCACATAGCACTTGACACCTGCTGTTGTGAAGCATAAAAATCTGCCCTCGGAAGCATTACAATTAAGCGTTCTATTACTATTTTTATTATAATCTATTACAATAGGTTTAGTTTGACTTTCATTCAAAAAATCAGTTCGAAATAATTAATAATTATGAAATTAGAAACAAATATCTAAATATCAAGATTACTTCCTTGATTTGTCACGAACCGAAATATACGTTACCATATCAAAATCGGCTTGTAAAAGGTAAAATAAACATTTTAAAAGATCTTGTTTAATTAATTAATATAAAATCATTCAAACTGAACCACAAACAAAGGAAAATAATATTTAATTATAAAAAATGATGATGTTATAGACGAATATGTCTATTATATCATGATTACTCCCCTTGTTATTAATGTGTTGCATTACCAAAATCAAATCAGATAGATAATTTTATTACGATTTCATTGCAATGATGAGAACAACCCCTAAATAATTTGCATGAATTTCAAGAGTCTATGAAAAAAGGTATTTGAGTGAGTTTTAAACTTTGAATTCATATCGCATATTTTCAATGTTTTAATGTTCACCTAGTCAGATAACATAGCAGCGTATCATCTTTTTGATGTTTCTTAATAATTAACCCAATCAAAATACAAGATTAAACAAGACTGTGTTTAAAGTTATCCGCCTAATTTAGATCACTATTAAAATAGTTGATTGGAAATAATTACAGTATTTAATTTAAATCCAATGATAATGATTTTATTAAAATAACTAGAACTGTGTCCAAAGGACACGGATGCCCCCACTGACAACATATATATGGTATATAGTGAAAAAATCAACAAAGGGCCATAATTCTGTTAAATATGGTCGCAGCAAAAATTCCTTCCTTTACTTCCATCTAAACATTAAGGTTGTTCATCCCTGGAAGTTTAAGCAAAATCTGCCATCCGGTTTAAGAGGAGTTGCGTTCACAAAATTTCTACATAGTATATAGTGAAAAAATCAACAAAGGGCCATAATTCTGTTAAATTTGGTCGCAGCGAAAATTCCTTCCTTTATTACCATCTACACATTAAGGTTGTTCATCCCTGGAAGTTTAAGCAATATTTGCCGGTTTAAGAGGAGTTGCGTTCACAAGATTTCGGGACGTACGGACGGACGGACAGACAAGTGCAACGCTATATGCTCCCACTTTGTGGGGGGGGGGGGGCACAAAAAGACGTAGCGGTAGCCATTAATCATGTTATCATAACACCTTTACTATAAAGAGCAAACATACACGTGCTTGGACAATGGAGGTGCTAGTTGACATTACATACTCGTGAACTGCAATCCTTTAATATACAGCGGCGCATGGAAACTTTAAAGTGACATTATGCCCATCCAAGGTATATAGTGAGTGAACGGATGAAGATCAAAATTAGTTTTCATTTTACCCTAATTCCTTTTAATTTAAAAATTAAGTTCACATAAACAATAAATAACGCACAGATCCAAACGAAATTTCTGTAAATATCCATAAGAATTTACCCATAACGCTTATTTTATAAAAAAAAGAGTGGGGCAGTATTTTTTTATTTTAGGCAGATTTATAATTTTATCCTAAACATTTTCCAATATCAACTGTTGGTCAAACACCATTTTGACCGTAAATCTTTTGAAAAAATAAAGTCAATTCAGCTCAACTTGACTATGAAAATATGAGCATAATGTCACTTTAAAGTATCTAAACAACATAATTAGACATAATTATTTTGATTTGTTAGATTGATGCGTTCCTGTATATATAGCCATCGTATTTTGTCGTAAAGTATTATATCTTGAATATTATTATTCTTGTGTTATAATTAAGCATTTGCAAAAGTGTTTATTTTATGCACTTCAATACGGATTATATTTGAAATATATTGATAAAGTATCTTTTCGCAATTGGATTTATATGAAATTGTGAATAGTTGTGACGTTGAAATAATGATGTCAATTTTAGCTCATTAGAAGATGGATTACATGGTACATTGCCTGGGAATTTCCTATCAACTGAAAAATTGTCGATATTTTGACACAAGCAAAAACGGGGTTAAAACATATCGGTGGGCGGAAAATGTTAATTTCATTTTGGACAATTCCAGAAACTTTGAAAGACGGAAACACAAACAACGCAGTGATTTTTTAGATGACTGCGAGGTATGGGTTTTCAGTTCCGGTGCTTCCCCCTTTCGGACGGAAAGGGGACTCTGACGTCTATTCAGTTTAAAGACGATCAGTACGGAAAGTATAGGTCTGTAATAGAAAGAGAACGTTCACTCCACTGGATCCACAACTTGATCCCAGTCAAGTAGTTGTGATTCAGCGGAGTTAATGAGCAGTTCCTACAAAAAGTAACTTGGATTGTTAGGGACAAAAATACTCTTTGCGTTGTGGAATATGTTGGGAAATTTCCCGGGCTGTGACCGTTAGGAAACGGGAAAAATGTTAAAGAATATATAAGGGTACTAGAACATGTCTTAGATGAGGTAAAGGATCCATCGTCAAGTAAAGTAAAACCATCCAAAATAATGCAGGTTATACAACAGAAATATGAACCTTTAGAATGCCCTTCTAGTCTAAATTACATTCGTCACACCATAAATAGGCAGAAAAATAAGGATCAAAATACTGCAGGTCACTCCTCTAATATTGCTGATCAAATTCAATCCCTTGAAAACATAGTATCAGAAGGGCATATATTCGTCCGGTCCATTATAAGAAACAATGGCAGACCCCCATGTATCATCCTGTACATAGATGCCCAGATGTCGGACATAAAAAATCTTTGTTGTTCAGGTCAAACTGTTTTAGGTATTGATAAAACTTTCATGCTGTGCAAAATGCACGTTACAGTCACATGTTACAAACAACTGTCTGTTGTTCGCCATGCTACTAAGAACCACCTATATTTCTCGGCCCATTATTTATCCATGACATCAGTGACTATGAAACTTATAGTCACTTCTTTCACCAGATGTTGTTAAAAATGTCCGACACTGATATGTCAAAAATGGTCATAGGTACAGATGATGAAAATGCAATGGTTAAAGACATCCAGTCAAATTTTCCTCAACCCACTCATGTCCTTTGCACTAGGCATATCAAACAGAACGCTATTCATCATCCTACCGACATTTCCGTTGATGTTAATGGTAGAAAAAATATTCTGGAGCAAATATTTGGGGAAGATAGTACCGCTAGTGCCGACGATACCATTTGCTTTGAGGTAAAATGTTCTAACTTTGAAGAAACTTGTTCAGAAATGTCTTTCAAATTCCTGTTTGTTTGTTTGTTTCATTTTACGCCTTTTTCCAACAGTATTTCAGTCATATAGGCGGGTAGTTTCCTAACCATCGTTCCTGGAGAGTTACACCAGTACTAGACTACCTTCCTCCGCGCTAAACTTTAAAATTCCTAGACTACTTTCAGAAACGCCTTAAAAAAATTTAAAAATTTAGGAAAAAAGCCCCCTCAAAGGAAAAGGGAAACGGGTTTTAAATTAAAATTTGGGGACAAAAAAAACAATTGCAAAGGTCAATAAAACCTTTGTTTTAAAAACAGTCATTTGGGAAGGAAAGACATTAGGCCCTTACCATTTGTAGAAAGGGCCCCCAAGCCCGGGTAAAAAGGGTAAATTTAAATGGGAAAAAAAGAAAAAAAAACAAAACCCCCTGAAGGGGAAATTGAAAAGCGCCCCCAACTCTTTGGGCACGGGTGATTCCGACGGGGTGATAGTCACTCTAAATTTCCCAAAACGTAAAAAACCCACTATGGTTTAAAATGCCCCCAAACCCCCAGCGCCAAAAACCCTTCCCAAAGGGGGTTTTTAATATTTTTTTCCCACATTCCCATGCCCCACCCCTTTTCCCCCTTTATGTCTCCGGGTTTATGTTTGGTGCCTTCTGAATGCCGTACTTGGTAGTGTCTGGGGGCTGCGTCCTGTGAACGTTGCCTTTGCCTTGTTGATCTTTATTCTTGTTTTTTAGGTTAACGGCTCCAAATTGGTTAAATCTTCTGATGGGAAATCAACAGTGGTAGCACCACGCACAAATGGTAAAAAGCCCTGCGCCAGAAAGCGAAGGTCAACATCAAAACCAAAAGTCTACCAAAGAAAGCCAAAAATCTAGGAATACTTTACTTTGCAGCAACTCCTAAACAAACAAATAGTAATAAAAACACCACAATTATATATTTTTATAAAAGACTGACAGGATACTTTTAGTTATATGTAACAGGGAAGTAACATAACAATTACAAAATCCATCTTCTAGTGGTAGAATGTATGCAAAGTGTATTATTGTTATAGATGAAAACGTATATTATAACGTAAAAGATGTATAGACTCTATTATTGTTGTTGGGGAAAAAAAAGAAGATAGACATTGAATTTGACGAAAATCAAAGAAAATAAACAGAAATATACAGTATATTTATTACAATTTACTTAAAAAAGGATCTTGCTGCTTTGTTTATTTTCCTATGGAAATCATAATAGAACAGTAAATTTCAATAAGTTATTATAAGTATAGTTTTTTCTTCTTGTTATGAATGACAATTATAGCCAAATATATTGATATAATTATATTTTATATGTTATATATGTAATGTTGTTTAATTGTAATAAATAAAACAAAGTGTGAATTCATGAATGAAACCGTGTGCTACAGTGACGAAAAAAATATTTTATTAGGAGTGTTAATTTAGCTTTTTAATCTATGTTATAGTGATTTAATTGAAAGTGATTTGTGACATTGTTTTTTGGTTTTTTTTTAAAATAGGGGAAAAGGGAAACATACAAAAAAATTTTAATTTTTAGATGTGTTTTTAGGAAAAAAAGGTGACTGGTGGGGGCTTTCTTTTAAACCTTTTTGTTTGGTTTTATTTTTCGCCTTTTTTCCCAAAAGGGATTTTTAAAATTATAGGGGGGGAGTTTTCCCAACCCTCGTTCCCCGGGGAGTTTTCAACCCAAAATTTCTAGAAATACCCCTTTCCCCCCGCCTAAACTACCAAAAAATTTTTCCGGGGGTTTTGAAAACCCAAAGCCAGAAAAGGTAACTGGATTAGAATCACGGGTCTAACCCCCGGGCCACGGGGGCGGCTGCTCAATTCCCTTAATGATCAATTTGGGGAAAAATGGGTATTCCCGGGAAATTTAAAGAGAGTATTTCTAAAAATTTAGGGGTGAAATTGGTAAATTGTGTAATGATGTTCTGCAGGATGAAATGACAGAAGCTAGAGAGGAAGAGAGGAAAATTGTTATTGAAAATGATAAATTTTTTCAGGGTGAACCAGCAATAGCGGTTGTGGCTGGTCTAAAAGAAGCCATAAGCATACATATAATGCAATGGGTGGTGTTGGTGTAATTTTTGGCTTGAAGACACAAAAGTTGCTACATATTGGAATTAGAAATAAATTATGTCATATTTGTAATAGGGCAGCAACTTAAAACCTGGAACCAGTAAAACATGAATGTTTTAAAAATTAGGAACAATCCTCACAATCAATGGAAAGTGACATAATACTTGAAGGTTTTCAAGTATGTGAAAAGAAGTATGGTGTACGATATATGCAGATGATTGCAGTTGGTGACAGTTCTGTATATGATACAATAATTAAGAATATACCAAATTTGTGTCCTCATGTTTATAAAAATGAATGTGCAAATCATACAACGAAATGCTTACGCTCTAACTTAGAGAAGCTTGTTTCTGAAAAAATACATTATAAAGGTAAAGGAAGGCTGACAAAAACAACATAAGACGGATAACAGCTGGACAAAACTATGGAGGCAGAGAAACATATTTTAAGTCAAAGACTAATATTCTAGACGTTATGAACACTTTGTTTCATCAACAATCAATTACTCTTAAACACCAACCGATACAACCGGTCAATTACCATTGTTTATGTCCTCACGCTTCATATACCTCCAAAACAACAGCTTGGGTGGCCCTTGCATTGACAGCTTATGTCAATGCAAGGGCCACCCAAGCTGCTGTTTTGTCTGATTTAGATATACAGAGAATTAAAATAGGGATGAAACAAAGCTTGAGAGATGAGAGAGGAAATAAAATTAATAGTACAGCTAGATAGAAGAGAATGAACAAAAAAAAATAAAACCGTCAAGCCCTTGGAAAAATAACGTTGAATATATCAAATCCACACAAAGACACTTCATCTATATATTTAGATTTACGAGCACTAGTATTTTTTCTAAGAAACTCGCACTGAACTTTTTCAATAATTTCTAAAGATTCATAGCCAAAAATTTCTTATCCATACATAATTCTGGAAACAAAGTGATCCCTCGGAAGCATTAATCACAACATAAGAATTGGGAGAACAGTATGGTCAAAAAGCTTAAGAATTAAATCAAATGGTAAACTTGAACAATTTACCTTTGTTAAAAGAAGGTATAGGCCCTTTTTTGCTTGTTGGACGATGTTTTTACGAGCTTGTAAAAAATACCATTACTAGAGAAAGTTATTCCGTGGTATAAATATTTTTCCGTTATTTCTAAATTTGATTCGCCTATATGAAATTGGAAATTTCGTACATTTCTTGCGCCGAATATCACTACCTTTGTTTTGTTTGTGTTAATATTTAAATGCCATTTTTCGCAGAATTCATTAAAGTGCAGTAGTGTATTTTGGAAATCAATTTTTGAATTGGATATTATCACTGTATCATCGGCAAAGAGTAAAACTAGCAGTTTTAGCCAATATTTAGCGTCGAGTGTATCTGTTAACTCTATCCCTACTGATCCTTGTGATTCTAAGTATTTTTGTAAATCATTTAAAAAGATGGAAAATAAAACCGGACTTAAATTTTCACCCTGTCTGACGCCTGTATTTGAACAGAAACAATCAGAAAATTCTCCTATATGCGTTATTCTTGATTTTATATTTTGGTACATATTAAAAATGACATTAAATATTTCCCATTTATATTCGTTTTGATTAGTCTTTGCCATAAACCTATTCTCCATACTTTATCAAATGCAGCAGAAAAATCAACATATGCACAGAACAATTTCTGTTTCTTTAGATCTTTAGAATTTCAGTGAGAGCATGTAATGTAAAAATATGGTCAGAGCAGCTGTAGTATTTTCTGAAACCAGCCTGGTTTTCATGAAAAAGGTTATTTGATTCTTAATATAACGTTATTCTATTATTTAATACAGAAGTAAATAATTTTCCAAGTGTACTTAAAATTGTTATTGGGCGATAGCATTCCGGTTTCTTGGAATCGCCCTTATGTTTATATATTGGTATAATATATCCTTTTAACCAGGAGTTAGGGATAAAACCAGTATCTAAAATTACATTGAAAAGTTTAGTGTAAATAGGCAATAAAAGGTCTTGAGTATATTTTATATACTCGTTTAAAATATTATCGGAGGGACTTGCTGCCTTTCCATTATTCAAATTTTTAATACATTTTAAGTTGATAGGGGACTACAAAGTCAATTGTGATTAACCTTGTGTACATGTCAATTGGTTGTGTCTAAAACGCTACCTGAGCTGTAACGGAACACTGATTGTCTTATTTGTTATGTCTTTTTTCACAGTTTGATTTATTGTAAGGCATAGATTTTACCGTTTTATATAAATGGTAAAATTAAAATGCACGATGAATTGGTAAGTTGAATTCAGTATGAATAAAGAATAGATTTTTTATATTGCGTTGATTTTTGTATATTCATTTCCCAACATGACAACGCAATAGAAACAAAATTTCTCGGCGCTAAATTCTATTCCATGACCGAAAAGAATTCGACGAGAACTGTCTATAAGTGACAAAGTTAAATAAATAAAGGTCAGTGAAACTTTCCGATTGTTTGACATTTATTGATTAACCTGTCCGTGCTCTGTCTTTGCCCTGTCATGTTTTTGTTTGGGGTCCGCCTGGGCTCCTTGCCACTGGTTCTTGTTGCTGTGTCATATTGGGGTTGCGTTCATTGAACGCCGCCTTTCCTTGTTGATCTTGTTTATCATATTTTTTGCAGAGACCTACTTATCTGACAAATATGGTATAGGCAATATTACAATGGGAGCATTATTATAAACAAATAAAGTAAACTATGTTCGTTAAATCATTATCCATTACCCAAATGCATATACGGTTGTAATTGGGCCCTGCTGTTGGTTTAAATCGAAAATTGTATTGTATATATGCAAAAAAGGACAAAAATAATTGAAACATATTTTATTGTATATTTATCATTTTGAAATATACGTACACATGATCATGAAAATGCAAATATACAGCATCCTTTGTAAGCCATTGCTCGGTACATAGGATCCTGAACAGCTGACGTGGATATTGAGAATACCGGAACGCTTAGAAAACCGGACAAAACCCTCAGTCCGAAAGCCGTCAGGTTTTCTCAACTTTCACTGCATAATGTAACTCAGAACAGTCCACATTCACGATAATAAATCTGAAAATTGGACTAGGAACAATGAAAATGCGTTAAAAACCAGTTATCCTAAGAGATTATCCTTGTCTTGTGTGAAAATTCTGAGAAATATTACCACAGGCTGATGTTGCTCTACCTTTCATGGAGGCATGAATATGAGAATGAGTTTTGAAGAGAGAAAAAATATTATTAACAACATAAACAAGGAAAGGCGGCGTTCAATGAACGCAACTCCCACACCACCCCAAGAAATAGATAAATACAGAATCCCTAAAGAAAGCCCAACACGGCAAAATTGAAATGTTGCAGGCTCGGTTTGATTGAGCCTGTTCATGGACGGTACTGGAAAGTGCAAGTTATCGTCCACGCCCCCTAGCACCGGCTTAAGCAGAATTCAACATTTAAACATGAAATAGTAAAATTTTGAATTTAGAAACATCCGCAGATGTGTTCATACGGCGGTTATCATGGAACCTTCAATGTGACACTTCCGTGCCATTCCATGAAAAGCGGCGTATGGTCCCCAAGTAATAAAAAGCGTGTGCCCTAAACGAGAAAACAATGGGCGGAACTAAATAAAATGGAATTTTGAAAGGGGATCAGAGGTGATGAAGCCTGCGTATCACAGATAAGACGTCAAAAGACAAATTTAAAAAGCAGGCAACATATCCTAAGGGTGATTCAACATTATTCAAGTAGGAATATTGGAACCACCCAACTAGAAAATGCCCAAAAGTTGAAACTAAAAATACCACAAGCACAAGAAGTTCACCAACCCTTTAAAGATTAAGTGCGGATGACTCCACAATGTGTGACACGAAAACTGGTTAAGGAAATCTGGGACGAAATTGCTCCTCAGGCAGAACAATGGTGTGATGAAATTGCCTAAGAAGACCCTGAACTTTCACTTTTAGACACAAGCAATCTAACCTCTGATCAAATACAAGATGATATTGATGACTGTTGCTCCTCCCCACACAAACCTGTTATCATCTCATGCTAAAAATGAATAAAATAATATGAAAAACAATATCAAAAAGGAAAGGCGGCGATCAATGAACGTTCAAAGACATACTACTTTGCCATGGTCCGAAGTCTTAATGGCTTCATAACCTCTGATCCCCTTTCAAAATTCTATTTTATTTAGTTCCGCCCATTGTTTTCTCGTTTAGGGCACACGCTTATTACTTGGGGACCATACGCCGCTTTTCATGGAATGGCACGGAAGTGTCACATTGAAGATTCCATGATAACCGCCGTATGAACACATCTGCGGATGTTTCTAAATTCAAAATTCTACCATTTCATGTTTAAATGTTGAATTCTGCTTAAGCCGGTGCTAGGGGGCGTGGACGGTAACTTGCACTTTCCAGTACCGTCCATGAACAGGCTCAATCAAAAATCTGGAAACAAAGTGATCCCTCGGAAGCATTAATCACAACAAAATTACATAAGAATTGCAGACTCGGTTTGATTGAGTCTGTACATGAGGGATAATGAATAAGTGCAACATCCCTCACGCCCCCTAGCACCGGCTTGAGCGGTACTCAATTCTCAACACTTAATAGTGATGGTATCAATGATCCAAACCGAGCCTGCAACATTTTCAATTTTGCCGTGTTGGGCTTTCTTTAGGGATTCTTTATTTATCTATTTTAATATTTGTTTTTATATTTTCTGGTCCGTCGGGATCATTGATGCCAGCACTATTAAGTGTTGAGAATTGAGTACCGCTCAAGCCGGTGCTAGGGGGCGTGAGGGATGTTGCACTTATTCAATATCTCTCATGTACAGACTCAATCGAACCGAGTCTGCAATTCTTATGTAATTTTGTTGTGATTAATGCTTCCGAGGGAACACTTTGTTTCTAGAATTTTACAAAAAGCAAAAAAAAAAGAGAAATAAAGAATCCCCAAAGAACGTGCAAAACGAAAAAATTAAAAAATGTTGCAGGCTCGGTTGATTGAGCCTTTTCATGGATGCTAATGGAGTGTGCAAGTTACCGTCCACACCCCTAGCACCGACTTAAGCAGTATTCAACATTTAAAATGTGCTTGTAAAATTTATAATTTTGAAATACAGGACTATATTTTCACATGGTGCAAGAATATGAATCTAGCCGTATCACATGTGGATGAGCCTGAACCATTCCATATATTCTTGAGTGGCCAAGCTGGCATAGGAAAATGTCACGCTGTACACACGGTATATCAGACAGCTGTTCGAAATCTAAGAAAATATGAAAAACAAGATCAACAAGGAAAGGCGGCGTTCAATGAACGCAACCCCCATATGACCCAGCAACAAGAACCAATGGCAAGGAGCCCAGTTGGACCCCAAACATAAAAAGGACAGGGCAACGACACGTAAATCATTAAATGATAAATAATTTGTAACTGATTAGGAATTCAAAGAAAATAATAATAGGCCCGGGAAGGGGACAGGAGACCGGGGGAAGGGGGGGGGGTTAATCAAAGAAATAAAAACTAGAGGCAATGGGCAAGATACTTACCGTAGACGAGAAAACAACAAGGGACACGAGCAAAAGGGTCACCAAAACAGTATGAAACGACATAGACATACATCTGAGGAACACAGTGGGGCGCCGCCTTGGAACGGTCAGCAGCATAATAATGACTGCTGGGGAGTTTAAACCGGTTAATGGTGCACCAAACCTCGCTCTTAGCCCCACCATGTTCCTATAAACGAGACAGTGTAAATAAAATGAATCCCCGCCAAGTGAAATTCTAACAGTTGTCATAAAAGCCGGTAACACACAAGATTCTCCAACACGACAGCTGTTCGAAATCTAAGAAAAGCTGGTAACACACAAGATTCACCAAATAATAGAATAGATAAATACAGAATCACTTTTGCTGACAGCTCCTACAGAAAAAGAAGCAGTCAACATAGGAAGCACAATACTGTATTTAACCTACCACCTTTCAGTGAGGAGATCCGGGTCACATTTTGACATTATGCGATCATCTGTGAACAACTTGAACTGCACTGGCTATTGTTGCTGGATCGTGGGGGTTGCGTTTATTGAACGCCGCCTTTCTTTTTTTTATCATATTTCAGGCGCAATCAAATCGAGCCTGCAACATTTTCAATAAAATATGATAAACAAGATCGACAAGGAAAGGCGGCATTCAACGAACGCAGCCCCCACCCGACCCAGCAACAAGCGCCAGCGGCAAGGAGCCCAGGAGGACCCCAAAGAAAAACAGGACAGGGCACAAGGCAGAGTACGGGCAGGCAAACCACTACATCAGAATACATAATAAGTAACTTATAAGGAAATAAAACAAAACAAATAAATTATTTAATATAAGGCCCACAATAAGGCGATGCTAGGGGGCGTGGACGGTAACTTGCACTTATATGGTAAAATATGATAAACAAGATCGACAAGGAAAGGCGGCGTTCAATGAACTATGCACTAAAATCGTCCATGAATAGGCTCAATCAAACTGAGCCTGCAACATTTTCAATTTTACACGGCTTTCTTTAGGGATTCTGTATTTTATGTTATGTATTGTTTTATCTCATTTTTCATGCATTTGATGGATCACACATTTTTTTATGCCCCCGCCATATAATGGCAGGGGCATATAGTGTTACCCTGTTCCGTCATTCCGTCCTTCCGTCATCATCAGTTTCCGTTCATTATCTTAATAACCCTTGCACATATTGAACTCAAATTTGACATATGGATATGTCATGAGAAAATACAGGTCAAGTTCGAAATTGGTCATGGTTCGATGATTTTTGGCAGAGTTATGCCCTTTTACATTGAAAATAATATGAAATTTTCAGTTTCCGTTCATTATCTCCCAAACGGTTCAAAACATTCAATTCAAAATTGACATATGGATATGTAATAAGAAAATACAGGTCAAGTTCAAATTTGGTCATGGTTCGATGATTTTTGGCAGAGTTATGCCCCTTTTACTTTGAAAATAATATGAAATTTTCAGTTTCCGTTCATTATCTCCCCAACGGTACAACACATTCAACTCAAACTTGACATATGGATATATCATGAGAAAATACAGGTGAAGTTCAAATTTGGTCATGGTTCGATGATTTTTGGCAGAGTTATGCCCCTTTTACTTTGAAAATAATATGAAAATTCCAGTTTCCATTCATTAACTCCCCAATGGTACAACACATTCAACTCAAACTTGACATATGGATACGTCAAAGGAATGCGCAGGTCAAGTTTAAATTTGGTCATGGTTCAATGATTTTTGGCAGAGTTATGCCCCTTTCACTTTGAAAATAATATGAAATTTTCAGTTTCAGTTCATTATCTCCCCAATCGTACAACACATTTAGCTCAAACTTGACATATGGAAATGTTTTTGGAATGCGCAGACCAAGTTCGAATCTGGTCATGGTTCAATGATTTTTGGCAGAGTAATGCCCCTTTCACTTTGAAAATGATATGAAATTTACAGTTTCTGTTCATTATCAACCCAACAGTGTTACATATTCAACTCAAAATTGACATATGGATATGTCAAAGGAATGCGCAGGTCAAGTTGGAATTTGGTCATGGTTCGATGATTTTTTGGCAGAGTTATGTCCCTTTCACTTTGAAAATAATATAGATACATCTTAGGAATAAGCAGTTTAAGTTTGATTTTGGTCGTGGTTCAATGATTTTAGACAAACTTATCTTTCCTGAATGTTGGAAAAATTTTGAACTTTCAGTTTCAGCACTCATACTTTTGTGGAAATGTATATAGCCATTATGTTGGCTACAAATATGCAATATGCTATTTTTAAAAGGTTAAGACTGAATTATTTCAGTGCCTTGAACATTGTATAAAAATGGTTAAGACTGAATAATTTCAGTGCCTTGAACATTGTATAAAAATGGTTTGTCTGCGGATGTTTCTAAATTCAAAATTTTACCATTTCATGTTTAAATGTTGAATTCTGCTTAAGCCGGTGCTAGGGGGCGTGGACGGTAACTTGCACTTTCCAGTACCGTCCATGAACAGGCTCAATCAAACCGAGCCTGCAACATTTTCAATTTTGCCGTGTTGGGCTTTCTTTGGGGATTCTGTATTTATCTATTTTGTGTTAACATTGGAAAGTTTTAAGGGCTTTGAACTTAGAATGAAAAAAATAATTTGTGCAAACAAATTTGGAACTAAATATTATAACATTTGAAATTTTGGCTGCATGCGGGGGCATCCGTGGCATGATGACACATTTCTAGTTTGATTTTTATTTAATGCCGTGTGTGTACCGTAAAATGTCGTCCCTATATTTCATCAGATGTATATTATCTCAGTACGACATTATTGTTGTTCGTGCATGTTTGTGGTATTTTTAGTTCATTCTAATGACCCTTTTATCTCTTGGGTGTTCTTGAATACTGTATGTAAATTGAAAATAGGTGATTCCTCGGAAGCAATGAGAGAGCGATATTATATGAAAATTACAGACTCGGTTGGATTGAGTCTGTTCATCAGAGCTTATGTAAAAAAGCTCAACATCTCTGACGTCCCTAGCACCGGCTTTGAACGCCACCTTTCCTTTTTGATCTTGTTTATCATATTCATTTTGCGTATTTTCTATTAAAAATCGATTTTTTTTACTGCAGTGAATCAAATATTCCGTATTTTTACTGATGTCTAGTCGGACTTTTTTCGTCTACATTCAGCCAATACATAAAATGTAAGGGGAAGTATTTCAAATTGTAATGTAAAAATAAATGTATATAATGAATAGAAAATTCAATGTTGTGGGAAAAGGCACAAGAGTTTTCTGTTTTGTTTTTTTTTCATAATGGAGAAGAAAAATGGACCGCCGTTTAGGAAGCACTGTTTCTGAACTTTACATTAATCAATAGTTAGAAACTTGATTGAACTTTAATGACTAAGCTAAAGTAATACCTTCTGGGTGACAAAGTATTAATAGCGCAGAATTGACAAGTTTCAAACACCTATCTGAGCGTATATATATATATATATATATATATATATATATATATATATATATATATATATATATATATATAATCTGTTAAAATCCCAGCACGTTCTATATCAGAGCAAAAGAACTGTCTGAACATCTTAGGAAGCGAGGATACAAGGAAGAAGACATTGCAAACGCGATCTTAAATGCAGACAGCAAGCACAGGAAGGACTTACTAGAGTACAAACATCAATCTAGGGGTTCTACACAAAATAAAATTCCTTTTGTGCTCACATATCACCCAGACTTACCTAACACTAGAGCCATCATTGACAGACATTGGCCAATTATTGAGTCTTCACAGAAACTTAACAAGATGTTCTTCAACTAAACCAACCATTGCATATAGGAGACCTAAAAGCCTCAGGGACATACTTGTTCGAGCCCAACTGAGACCAATAATGACAGATAAAGGTCAGTCCGGACCATGTGGCACACCAAGATGCCAAACCTGTGCTGTCATGCTCCTCACAAAAACATTCTCTTCAAAAATAGGGGCCAAAACATCTCTCAAAGACATAATGAATTGTAAAACGGCTAACGTTATTTATCTTATTTCTTGTAAAGTGTGTAACAAACAATATGTCGGTGAAACCAAACTTCCATTAAATAAACGAATGAACTTACACCGCTCTGACTGGAAAACGCGAAAATTTAACAGATCCCCAGTTGCGGAACATTTTCACCTTGAGGGACACAGTTTTCAAGATGTGTCCCTCTGTTGTATTGAACATAACACAAAGTGGTCAGATATAACACGGAAATCACGCGAGACATACTGGATTCGCCGACTGAATACGCTAGAGCCGTCAGGAATCAAGAAAGGAGACTAATTTACACACTTTTTCTCGCCCATTCTTGACATACTTTAAAACCTAACTTTAGTCACCAGGCGGTGTCGGGGAGGGCTATTTTCCCCTTGCCTGAGAGCTTCGTTTTTACTTTCACCTTATCGTAAATTTCCACTTCATATAACATCATACTGGCTGTAACTTGCATTTTCTAACATCATACTTATAGTAATAAAAACACAAAACGCCCTTATGATAACCGCCGTATGAACACATCTGCGGATGTTTCTAAATTCAAAATTTTACTATTTCATGTTAAAATGTTGAATTCTGCTTAAGCCGGTGCTAGGGGGCGTGGACGATAACTTGCACTTTCCAGTACCGTCCATGAACAGGCTCAATCAAACCGAGCCTGCAACATTTTCAATTTTGCCGTGTTGGGCTTTCTTTAGGGATTCTGTATTTATCTATTTAATTTTATTTTTTTTTAAGTTTATATATATTTTTTTCTTTGAAACACAGTTTTATAGATATATTTAACCGAGTTTATGCCATATTGACCGCAGGCTATATTCTCTTTTGTAAAGTACTACACAATGACCATTCACTAACGGTCTATTCATAATCGATGTAATTTTATCACCTTTCTAGCGCCTGTGTTTCAGTTCAATTTTTGATACTATACAGTACACTCGTATTGAGATTTTGTGCTCGATTGTGTGCGCACATTATACATGTAATACACCCCTGATGAAGGCATAATACGCCGAAAGTACTTGGGTATTTATACTTTAGCACTGTATGAACGTTTATTTTCTCCAAATTTTTATATATATATATATATATATATATATACATATATATATATATTATACGAAGCGTATATACGGTTAGTTTGAATTCATGACAGAAAAAAACTAATTATAACAATCCATTACATTTTTGACATGGTGAGCTTTTGTGATCGCTTTTCGTCCGTCCGTCTGTCCGTAAACTTTTACTTTAAACGACATCTTCTTTTAAACCGCAAAACCAAGTTCATCCAAACTTCACAGGAATGTTCCTTTGGTAGTCAACTTTAAAACTTGTTCAAAGAATTTTATTCTAAGCAGAACTCTGGTTGCCATGGCAACCGAAAGAGCTAGAGCTTAAAGTTACATTAAATAAATTTCATAAAAAAAGAAATAGCGACATTTCATTAATAAATTGGGTTTCATATCGACTCCAGATCTTATTTTGGTGACGAGACAACCAAAATGAGTTTAATGAGCATTCAAATGTGCAACCTCATTGTGGCGAATTAGGAAGTACAATTTCTGTTTGCAGATCATCCGTACATCAATATTAAATCAACAAACATGACTATAAGTAGCAGTCGTAATTTAACGGTATATTTCCGCACTGTAACGGATATTTTCATACAAATTTAATCTTTTTTTATGAGATGATTATTTTTTTCTGAACCACAGGCCTCGTGCACCGTGAAGCTTTAACGGTAAAAGTGTGTTTGCACAAGAAAATCTTATATTTTCTGTACTTCCGGGACGGCTCCAGTGAAATTTCGATTATATATATAAGACGTTCTGTTTAGGGAAAGGAGATCCACGTGTGTTTTTTCGCTGGTCATAGTATTATTTATTGATGTAAGCTTGAAATTGTATTTAAACGTTATCACACGTGAGCTGAAGTGTGCTTTCGCTTACAGAGACATATATATAGTTTGAGATACAGGTTATTTGTGCTAATTTCCAGAATCACCTGTTTTCGCGAAGTCACATGGCGGGTCGAGGCAGGAAAAAAGATGGAGGGGGCATGAGCCCAAAAGGCGTTTATATAGACGATATGGAGGCTCTTGTTGAGGCAGTGGGGAAGAGGTTAGAAGGTAGTCTTGAAAAACTTCAGGAATCAGTGGATAAATGTGTGTTAGCTGCTGACTTTGTAAAAGTAAAATGTGCTGTTAGAGTTAACCGTTATGAAATTGATAAACTAAATCAGTACTCAAGAAGGGAGAACGTGAGATTATTTGGTTTAGCTATTGATCGGGGGAAACGCTTACTAAAACGGTATTTCTGTGTTTAATCAATCCTGACTTGATCCAAATGAAAGGACTCAAAAGTCAAAGGGGAAAAACTTATAGAGGAGACTGCAAGGGTATTTTTCGGAGTGGAAAAAAATTTTTGAGTTCCCCAAAAAATTAGAAGGGTTTGGGATAAATCTTTATATTCCTTCGCGATATAGTATCTTTTCCCCATTAAAGGGAAAAACCGCTCTATTGTTATTTTTGTATCACTTTAAAAGGGGTGGTTTTGTTTTCAAAAAAAAAATTTTATCAATCACCCAAAATAAAGGGGTTTTTATATTTGTGATCTAACACCTTTTTGAGGTACGTTAAGGATTTATAAAAGGAAATGGGGAAAGGGTTTCTAAACTTTACACTCTTGGGGTAAATTCTTGTTTATTAAAAGAATAAAGATAATAATTCTTCACGATGATTTTTTAAGATTGAGTTGCCAATTGACTTTAGAAAACTTGGTCTTGAAGCCTATGAATAGGAATACGCAGAGGCTCAGTCTACTCGTAACCAGTTATGTTTGGGAATAAATGACCCTAAAGGATGCTGGACTTAATGGCAGACTTCCTCTTTTCATTTCTGGATTTTTAAACGATAGGCACTTTAAAGTAAGACTTGGTTCAACTTTTTCTCAAGACCACCAACAAGAACAAGGTGTTCCTCAAGGAAGCATACTTTCTGTTACACTTTTTGGCCTTAAAATAAACAATATTGCTAGCGCTCTTACACCAGGCATAGATTGTTCTCTATATGTAGACGATTTTCTTATCTGCTATCGATCGAAAAGTATGAGAACAATTGAACGGCAACTTCAACAAAATTTAGATAAAATTCAGAAGTGGGCAATAGAAAATGGGTTTAAATTTTCAAAGTCAAAAACTCAATGTGTTCATTTCTGCCGATTGCGAAAACAACATAATGACCCTGAACTTTACATATCTGGTTCTAAAATTCCAGTAGTTGATGAAGCTAAGTTTCTAGGAATTATATTTGATAAAAAACTTTCTTTTATACCGCATATTAAACTTTTGAAAACTAAATGCCTAAAAGCTTTAAATTTACTTAAGGTTTTATCAAGTACAAATTGGGGATCAAATTCTTCCACATTACTGAAATTATACAGAAGTCTTATCCGATCAAAATTAGATTATGCTGTAGTATATGGGTCTGCAAGAAAATCATATCTTCAAATGCTAGATACCATTCATCACCAGGGTTTACGTTTAGCTTTAGGTGCTTTTCGCACTTCACCTGTAGAAAGTCTATATGCGGAAGCTGGGGAACCATCGCTTTATCTTCGTCGTAAAAAGCTATCACTTCAATATGCAACTAGAATTTCATCTAATAGGAAAAATCCAGCTAAAAATATTATTTTCAAACCAAGTTACACTGAAAAATTTGTTAACAAACCAAAGGAAATTAAACCATTAGGCCTTCGTTTAAAAGATGATTTAGATAAACTTAAAATTAATCCAGACAGTATCCTTCAAAATGACGATGAGGATGTTCCACCTTGGACTTATAATTCCCCGGAAATAAATATTAACCTTTCAAATATAAAAAAGGCATCAAATTCACCTGAATATTTCAAAGAGAAGTTTCTAGCAATTAAGGAAGAACATGAAGATTTTATAACATATTTATACGGACGGTTCAAAAGAAGGTTGCAAAGTAGGTGCGGCTGTGTTTGAAAATAATTTTACATCTAGTATGAGGTTACCAGATAATGCATCAATTTTTACTGCTGAAGCAAAAGCTATCGATTTAGCATTGTCATACATAGCACAGCATACCCACGATAAATTTGTGATATTTTCTGACTCGCTTTCTGTTTTAATATCCATTAAAAATAAAAAATCTGACAATATCATGGTAAAGAAACTTCTTTTACGATTTCATGATATACTAAAAACAAAAATGTTAAATTATATTGGATTCCAAGCCATGTAGGAATACGAGGAAATGAAAAAGTAGATGCTTTAGCTAAACAATCATTAAATTTTCAAAAAACTGACTTATTGTTACCTGCTTGTGATTTTAGACCGGCTATAAATAAACTCGTATCAGCTGAATGGAAAGCAAATTGGGACAATGCCGTTTTTAATAAACTTCACGATATAAACCCATCTCTTGATATGTCACCATCTCTATCACTGTCAAACCGCCGTGATCAAACGGTTCTTCTTCGATGCCGAATTGGACACACTAAAATTACCCACTCTTATCTCCTCACAAATGACAATGCCCCTTTCTGTGTAGGTTGTAATGAAAATTTTTACTGTCAAGCATTTTCTTCTTGAATGTCATGATTTTTCACAGGCCCGTAATAGATTTTATTCTGTAAATTCACTCAAAGAACTTTTTAATACAATTCCATCAAAAAACATAATTGATTATTTAAAAGAGATAAATTTGTATTCTAGGATCTAATTGGCTCATTTCTATTGTCATTTAATTTACAATGTTTTACATAATATTTTAAGCCTATTATAGCATTCGGCACGATATGGCCAGTTATGTGTTGACGTGCCGTAAAAATCCAAACAAACAAACAAAACAAACCCTATTAGTTCAACTTCATTTAATTTTTGTTCTAGTTATAACTTGACCGGTGGTCAAGACTGTTCAACAAGTAACGATTTCAATAAGTTTATTTCAGTTGATATAGTTTTCTAACCAGGGTGATGATGGAAACAAGTTATCTTGTAGTAAAAATGACAATATTAATAAACAGTTATCGCACGTTGATTTTTATTACCATAATAGTGATATAGCGGCATGTAGTATGAACTCAAAATATGACTCTAATCAAGTTAATATGTGTGTATCTGCTGACAAGGATTCTACTTTAAGTAATCATGATGATAAACAGTTACCGAATAACAGTGACTTGGGCCAAGTGAATCAAAATCAGTGGAACAATGATAATTCTAGTCATATAGATCAGTGTTTAATAAATATTCAACCTTGTTCGAGTACAAGTTACTCAAGTCAGTTAAAATCATCACTTGTTAACTCTAGTGATTTAAGTATGCTTAATTCTTTTAATAATTGTGATGATATTTCACATGATCATGTGTATTGTATGTCTAATATTTCTAATATTACAAAATGTTGTTCTATAAATGTATGTGGGCTTAGATCTAAACTTGTAATTCCAGACTTCATAAATTTTGTTGAAAAATACGATATATTTTTTTGTTTCTGAAACTAAATTAGATGCATATGACACTGTTTGTATGAAAGACTATGTTTTCTTTCACAAATTTCGAGATAAATGCCGTAATAAATCGGGGGGAGTGGGAGTTTTTATCAAGAAATCTTTATCCACAAAGTTAACTGTGTTAGATTGTAGCTCTGAGAATTTTTTTATTTTTAAAATGCAAAGATTCTGATGTTATCTTTGGAAATGTTTATATTCCTCCTGAAGGAATCTCATTATAGCTCTCTTGAATTATTTGATAGCTTAGAAAGTTGTATTATTGATTTTGAAAATCAAATTTGCAAACTGTTTATTCTGTATTTTTGGTGATTTCAATGTAAGAACTGGTTCCTTGAGTGATTTTGTTGACTTTGATAAGTATGTAATTAATGAAAATTTTGATGATATTACCATGCAACATATAGTTATGAATAACCTTGATGAACTTGGTTTCCCTGTTGAACGTTTTTCTTGTGACAGCAAATGTAATAATTATGGCCAGAGACTTATTCAGTTGTGTAAATCTGCAAATATCTTTATTGGTAATGGTAGATGTGGTAATGATGCATATATTGGTAGAAACACATGTAATAAAGGTAATGGTAGCTTGATTGATTATTTGCTTATGTCAGGAATTTTGTTCCCTTGTATAACATATTTTAATGTTTTGCAATTTTGATTCCAATTTTTATCTGATGTGCATTGTGCATTGGAATTTTGTTTTAACTTGAACATTATACCAGATTTGTAATGTTATGGATGCAAGTTAGTCAAATCTAAAAGATGATGTTTTGTTATAGGCCTGTGTGGAGTTCTAATTTAAAGTAGCTATTATAAGCATAAGTTTCGATAGCCAGCATGTATCAAATTTATTGATGAGCTTTAAAGAGGTTTGTTTGAAAATCGTCATTTTGATGTAAATGTTGTTTAATCATTTGACCGGTAAAGTGTCTAGTATTTAACGATGCAGCTGTAATTTTGTTTGATCTTATAAGAAAAATGTTAATCATAGGAAGTCTAAGAAAAACAATAAATTTGGTGTTTGATAGTGATTTTTAAAAATGCCGTATTCAATATTTATGAATTATAAAAACATGTATAGCAGGAAACCCTAACTGCAGAAAATAAAGATAGTTAGTTTTGTAGTAGCCGACAGTATAAAAAAAGAAGTTTTAGAAAAGTTTAGAGCATATCATCGCGAAAAGCATTGTTTGATAAAAATTAAAGGTTTAAAAAAAAAAAAGATCCTAATTCTTTATTGGAGTTATTGAACAAAATATTCAGGTGATCGAAAGGAAGTTATTAAAACAAAGTAACAACACTGAGGCTTTTTTGAATCATTTTAGTAAATTGAATGAGGTTGACACTCAAGGGACATTTGATGACTTTGAATATAACTAATGTCTCGTTCAAAACTAACCTTCTGATTTAGATAAAACCATTTAACTGTATTTAGAAATACGTAAAAAGCTATTATTTCACTGAAAAAACAATAAAGCATCATCTTCCTTTGATCATGTATGAAATGAATATTCTGAAGAATGTACCCGACAGCATGTTTTGATGTGGTTTTGTTATTTTTGTTTAAATTATTTTTAGATTCTGGAAATTTTTCCTGAAGTTGGAGTAAAGGGATTATTTTTTCCAATATACAAAAAAAAACAAGGGTAACATAGGACGATCCGATAATTATAGGGGAATTACTATACTTAGTTGTTTTGGGGGAAACTTTTCACAAATGTTCTTAAAACTCTAGGCACTCCCCAAAAATTTTTTGAAAGTAATAATTTCTCTGTTAAGAACAAGTGGGGTTTAGGAAAAAAATAGCATAAAATGATATAATTTTCTCTGAAAATTTTATTGATTTTATTTTGTCTAAAGGGAAAAGTATATTTTTTTTTTTATTTTATTTCAGAAAGGTTTTTTATAGATAAAAAAAACTTTGCATTTGGCAGAAATTAATTACAATAAAGTTTTTGGTAAAATTTTAAAGATTTTTAAATTTAATACAAAACTAAATTTTGTTAAAAAATTTTTTTTATTTATTTTGTCGGATTTTTTTAAAGTCTACAGGCCCTTTCAGGTGAAATTTATCTCCCCATTTTTTCTTTATTTTTAAATGTTTTTAAATATTTCCGTAAAAAACATTTTTGGTCTGGGTCTACTATCAAAATTGTAATGAACCCTGGGGATTTAGTTGAAAAGTATTTTTAAATGTATATTTTTTATATGCTATGCACTGCTTTTTGCTGAACTGTGAAAACTGAAAAAACATAAAAGCAATGTAAATTGTCTTATGGGATTTAAAATTATCCCAGTAAAAATAAAAATTTTTTTTTTGTAAAAGTAAAAAGGTTTATGTAAAAATTCCAGCCTTTGTTTTGAAAATAAATTTTTCCCCGAAATTTTGATGATTTTATATTTGGGTGTTAAGTTCTCTTTAAATTTGGGAAATTTTTAAACGTATTATTGAACGGAAGAAGGCTATGTTTTTTATATTAAGCTAGAAAAAAGGATTTGCCTTCAGTATGCAAAATTTTTTATTTGATAAAGGTAGACCTATATTTTTTTATGGTAGGAGTGTGGGGGTTAAAAGTGAAAATCATTGATAGATTTAATTTAAAATTTTTTCTATATTTTAAATTTTTAAAAAAATATCCAAATGTATGCTTTTTGGAGATTTTGGGATATTACCTTTATCTATTCATATAAAAAGTAGATTTTTTTGGCTTTTGGGAAAAAGATTTTTAAAAAGGGAAAAAAAGGTCAATAAGCCCTATATTGTTTTGATATTAATTTTTATTGTAGAAAAGTGTTGAAATCCCCGGATGAAAAGTGTTTTTTAAATTATAGATTTTCCCGGGTTTTTAAATTTTTGATTAATAATTTTGCCCCTTTTTCCCTTGTTAAAAAATTTTTAAAATGACTGAAAAAACAGTTCTTCAAAATTGGGATAGTGAAAAGCACAGTAAAAAAATTCTGAATTAAGAAAAACAAAAATGAATTGATTTTTAAAAATTTTTTGTATTTTCATCTATTTAGTTTTACTATTGCGTTTAGATGTATGAACCATAAAAAAGCCCATTGAGCTGGGGTTTTTGTAATATACCAAGAGAATTAAGAGTGTGTAATTTATGCAATAATAGCTCACTTGGTGATGAATATCACTATTTATTTAATTGTCAATTCTTTAATACTGATAGAAAAAAATATATTACTAGAGAGTATAGTACTAATGTTAATTCAATCAAGTTTTCTATGTTAATGAATAGCACAGATAGGAGTATATTGTTAAAACTTGCAGTATTCTGTAAAAAAATTATTTCAGCATTTAAGTAACTGATAACTATAAGCTTATTTTCATAATGTAACACTTTCATTTTTGATTTATTATTTGCCATGTACACATGTAATACATCAGCATATTTCGTGGATATCTCTTTATATATGTCATACTATTATGTATATATTATTGTATATGTGACTGATGCCTCTATGAGGCCCAGCATTTTCAATAAACTGTTTCAAACTGTGTTCTAGATAGCAACTATAACACCGTGACGTTGCGCATACACGAGCTGATTATAGTCTTCATTTGCATGTTAAATTCGTATACGAACTTTAGTGTTACCGTGGGGTTCTCCATTTAAAATCCTTCAATTTATGATCAATATTTTAAACATATTATATTTAATGCTAGCTTTAAATATTTTGGCCATGAAAATCATTTAGTCAGTGTAGCCCGGGGGTCCTTGATTTTCCTTATTTGTTTATAGTAAAAAACTTAAGTAAAAAAAAATCTTCTTTTAAAAAGCCCAAATAGCTAGAGCTTAGATATTAAGCATGAATGGGTGTCTACCAATTTTGTTCAAATAAAAGCCCCTGGGGTCAAATTGGCCCTCCCCCAGGGGGTCATTGTTTTTCCTTCTATGTATATAGTAAAACTTTAAAAAAATCTTTTATGATATTAAGCATGAAACATCTACTTTATGGTTTTCTACCATTTTTTGTTTCAAATAAGGCATTCAAGATTCCGTTATCTGACCATTTTTCCTTGGTTTGTTCGAGCATAAAATAGCAAATGAAATTGGATATTAATGAGACACATTTCGAGTGTCATTTATTACATTTTCTTGTGGCATTTTATTGGCATGCAATTAAATGGGAATTACCCTTCTTCATTTCCGTATGCATTAAATGCAAATAAAAGATAGAATGTTTTTCCAATTTTAAAATCTCTTAAGCCAAATTTTTATACATACCCACGTTGTATATAATGGAGGATTTATAATTCTGTATAATTGTACTTTTATCCGTCCTTAGCTAAATAAAAAAGAATCTTTATTTTTTTTTCAGAAAAAGACATTCATGTAAAATGTTTATTTATATCTTTAACTGTTGCTCTAGCACATAGTTTAAAGTTTACATTAAAAAATATGTAAAAATATTTTGCCGTCGGCCTAAAAATCAAACATTCTACAGTTTCATTAACCTGTTTAATAGTATTGTTGTAAATCTCATCAAATATTGTTCATAAATAAGGATTTTAAACGGGAAACCCCACGGAACCACTAAAGTTCGTATACGAATTTTAAAATTCAAATGAAGACTATAATGAGCTCGTGTATGCGCTACGTCACAGTTTTATAGTTGCTATCCGAACACAGCAAATGTGATATTTTCTTGTGCAAACACACTTTATAACCGTTTAAGCTTCACGGTGCACTAAACCTGGGGTTCAGTAAAAGTAATAATCTCGTAAAAAGATTAAATTTGCATGAAAACATCCGTTACAATGCGGAAATATACCGTTAAATTAGGACTGCTACTTATAGTCATGACTGTTGATTTAATATTGATGTACGGATGATCCGAAGGCGGAGTTTCTCATGCAAACAGAAATTGTATTTCCCATTTCGCCACAATGAGGTTACCTATTTTTATGCTAATAAAACTCATTTTGGTTGTTTGGACACCAAAATAAGACCTGGAGTCGATATAAAACCCAATTTATTAATGAAGTGTCGCTATTTAGTTTTATATGAAATTTATTTAATGTAACTTTAAACTGTTGACAATATATCACAAAATTTGTTAATCAAATGTTGTTGTTTTGGTCATATCTTTTAAAGATCCTGTTACACAATTTTTATGGTTTTATGTCATAAACATGATGCTCAAATTAAGATTTATCAATATTGTATCCAAAAAGCATTATTTATAAAGATATTACCGAATTTAACATTTCATGTAAATAAAAGAAGGTAATAAGAAATTTATTTTCTATACGGTCTAAGTCTAAGCCCGAATTTAGTGAAAAGAGTTGCAACGCTTTTCAATTTTTGGGCAATTTCCGCAGTTGGAATAAGTATTCTGGAAAAAACGGAATGAGTGAATGATCTGAAATTTTGCACATAAGCCAATAGTCTAGACGTACATCAAATGGGACATTAATCTCGAAAAATTATTTTCAGTTTCGCCATGTCAAACAACATCAGAGGAGTCCCTTTAAGGCAACTTAAATTGGGTAAAGAATTTTCACAATGGCGAATCAATACGAGCAACCAATGAATTGTAAACGAATTAGAGCCTTGATTTTATATTCAACATGGAAAATATTTTAATCATCTTCCTTTTGATGTATCGTTACGATGTCTATTACAATAGTAATCATGTAAAACACTGGAAAAAAAAAGTTTTTAACTTTCATGTTTTTAGGTAAATTTTTAAAAAGAGAAAAAGTCTCAAAGGTAAGTTTTATAAATATTGCATACGATCTATAAGGTATGTTTGATTCGGTTAGCAAGTCTTTCAAATATATTATCATTCCTGGAACGGCAAATGTGATATTCTATCCTTGAAATTGTAAGGTCGCCATGTGACCTGAATAAATCACCTTTAAGCCAAGTAAATGCAAAAATAGAACGCAAGTTAATGAGAGCTTACTTTCTGCAATATATTTTCTTGTCTACAAGCAAATGAGGTCAATGTTTGTTTCCAATTCACTGAAAAGGCGAAACAGGTTTACATTGATTGATTAGTGATTAGAGAAAAGGTCTTTAAGGCAAATACTGATTGCACTCTTAACGATGTACGGTTATAGATCTTAGAACGTATTTGGATCCGCAATGAAGCGATGATATACCTTAAACAAAATCTATCTCGAGAGAGACTAATATTTGGTAACTCTTCTGCAATCACAATGTCTACTGGATAACTGTTTTCATTGTTTTAAAATTTAATTTATATTAACGATTAGCCTTTCAACCAATTTTAATAACTATGTACATTAAATTGAATCATTATGGTAAAAATCCTTTTTCCAATTTAGTTTTGGTAAAAATACATAACATGAAATGTTGTTGCACAATGTCAGTTTTATCTAGTCACATTTCGAATATCTACAGTAATTCTTAGATACTGAATATATGTTAAAGGGATAAATTTACTAAATATAATTGTAAAAAATATACATGTATAATTATATGATTTAATTCTTGTTGTATATATGTAGAAAAAGCTGAAATGTTGAAAGAAATGACATTGAAAATAACATCAAGAAGAAGAAGAAGAAAAAGTAGCAGAAGAAAAAGTATTAAGGAAACATGACTACAGTTTAAAAGGACAGTTGAAATACAACTTTTGCAGATACTATATTCACAGAAAAAAAGACTTTTAGGGTCAAATTTTTTCTTGTTTTGTAAATTTTCAATATGCATCCATGAAATATGATAACAAAACATTTGCTGTAACAATTATGAAAAAATTTTACATTAATTTCTAAAAACCAAAGTAGTTAATATTTGTTTGTTTGTTTTTTGTTGTTGTTGTAAAATAAGTTTGATTGCAAAAATATAAACAATTATACCGTTTGCTTGATTAAAATATAAATACCAGGTATCATAAGACATAGACATTTCATTTGGTTTTAATGACAATAATCTGGACAGACACGAACATACTGATACTTTTAAAGAGGTACATATAAATAGTTCTCTTATTTGCCATTGATGTAACGAAACATTTATCATGATGATTAATACGTTTTCATTATTGTTAGATTCTGTGCTGTGTGCATTATTAATTCCGTTTTATACTGCTTTAATGATATATGTATTTTAATTAACTGTTTAAATGAAATATGTTGTAAAATAATATATGACATGAGAAATAAAGTGGTGAATTTATCATCAATACCGTACTGTCATAATTTTAATTGCAAAACACCTACTGAAAAAAAATGTCATTTATCCGACATTGTGGGTGGTAAAACTTATCACAGTTATTTGTCATTTATTCAGCAGTTTATTATCCCCGTCGAGAATGGAGGGATAATGAGTTGGCGTTATCGGCCTGGCTGTTTTTGTGTGTGCGCTTGTCAATCTTTCCGTTTGTCCGGCGTCCGTCACGAAACTGTCTGTCTCGGATTTGAATGGAGCATAAAACTTAGAATATTTCAGTTCAGAACCTAGAACCTAAAACTTCATATATAATAACTATCAAGTTTGATAACGAAATTGTTTTATTTCTTGTGTTTTTCTCGAACAAAGATTGCATACAGAAAGCTCACTCTATTTATATAAAACATTTATCAAGTGGTTAGAAAATTTCTGGAATTTCGAAGTACTATTTAATTCAAATTTGAATAATGATTATATTCGTATAACTTCCTTGCTTAATATTCTTGAAAGTGACATTTTAAAGGCCTCCGAGAATTTGATTGTGGTGAAGCACTTAAGACAAAACCAGCTATGGGAATGAAATTCAAAACAGAGATACAGCATTTTATTTCTTTTTGTCAGCAATCTTTAAAATTAAAATTTGCAATTTGAGTCATACAAAAGTTCGTGCTTTTAATAAGGTAATAAATATGTTAATACATTCTTCCAGTGTAAAGCCTCCAATGATTTTTCAGATATGAAGAAATGAACAACTGAAATGTTCTCATGAAGATATTATAAAATGAAATTAATAAAATTTTAAAGAGAACACCTAGCAGTAAAAACCAAATAATAAAAATAAATAAAACCTAAAAATATTTTTTCTTATGAGATGAAGAACATTATTTTCTCATAATTTGCCAAGTTTTAGGAACTAAGAAATGTATAACTCTAGCATGAGTCATGCTGTTGTAAACATTTATGAGAGGATTTAACAACATGCTCTTTTTTCAATACATCGATATGCATTCATGTCATGATTACAAATAAATGCCACCTACAATGTCATATAGATTAATTATTCCCATCAATTTAAATATATTATTTAATTATTTACAGACGATATGCCAAGGAATAGTTCAGGCTGTCTTTTATATCAGTTTAACATATTGTTGAAAATTGATTAAACAATAAACAATCCAAATGTGTCGCTTTTGGTGGGTGTATATAATATTAGTTGTTGACAAAGTATATTTTATAAGCAACCACTTTAACATTAGATATATAGATTGTCCAGAAAACATTTTGACAGAAAAAGTGTTGTTTCCGTTAAATGCTATTTGCATGTTCGACAGCTAGGATTGTATAATAACTGTGCAACGATGTAAAAATACTTGTGTCCATTCATGTAAGCATTTGATATTCCTAACGCTTTCTTCATTATTGTTTTTTCTATTCCATGTAACTCTACCCTTATCTTAGTATTTAATTTATAAAATTAATTGTATATAAATAATATATTTCTTATTTGCTTGAAATAATGAATTAATAACATGATCAATAAAAATTACAGAATGTCATATAGAGGATATTTGTTTGTTTTAGTGTAAGATCGAAATATTTAATCCTTGGTATCACGAGATGAAATAAATTTCGATCTTACACCAAAAGCAAACAATTTTCTTTTTATTTCATATTTTTCAATGGATTATTTGAATGATTTCTCATTTTTAATGTTTTACCTATCCAAGTGTTCCCCGTCTGGTGCCCCACTTTCCTTCTTCTTCACGTGCTAACACATGCATATTTCTTAATAAAAATAGTTCCAGATAAACTCTCATTTTTAATATATAATTCACTAGACAGGGTCTTCATTTATTATTTTATGTCAAACAGAAAAAAGATATCGTTTTGTAAATTTATTCAGAGTAAACAACAGTTTTAGGCTGATTAAGCTATTGAATTACTGCGCATGAATCGAAGTCAGCTCAGTTCAATCCGCCATTTTTTTTTTCATTCACAACGTGTGTGAGAATGATAAACAAAACAAGGATTTAAATCAAACTAGTGAACGAACAACATAACAGGTATATTATTTGCCTAATTCATATTATTAGAATCAGTGTCACTGTCAGGTAGCATCCTGATACGTTTGTATGGCCAAATTATCGGCGAACACGGATCAACGGCTGCAGATCCAGAGGCGGAGCTGGTGTTACGATTCAGTGTTACTGCTGACATTTGGGATAGGCTTTCAGAAATGAGCTGTTGAAATTAAAAGTTACATTGTCGTTGAAATGACTGTATGCAAATGCAGGAGGCTTTCCATTATTGTCGCCTGCACGAACACAATCTGACATGGTCAATTCAGTGTTCAATCTAGAGCGCGCCATTGCGCCATTGACCCCCTGAAAAGGCCGCCGGCGCAAAACAAAATCAACTGTGGGCCCGACGGGCGCACTCATAGAAAATACCCTAAATGACATTAGAATGCTTTCTTAAACCTGATTAAGTACATAAAAGAAGTTTCTTGTGAATAATATTAATAAATACTGAATTCAAAACTGAAGTTTGTATTGAAAAACAAGAGGCATGTTGGTAAGATAGTTTACCGCACTTGGTAACCATTTTAAAATCTTTATCGCTACGGCTCTCTCGGTCCGCGTCCGTAAATACTATGTAGACTTGTTCTTCGTACCGTAACTATTACTTACTTTTGAGTCCACAGTTTTTTATAAGCAAAACAAATTGTCACAGATAATCCAATACGTGCGTGTAGTTATAGTTTTTTCACGGTCAAAACAAATAAATATGTATATTACTTTCCAAAGGAAAAATTTTTTTACATATTTGTGAAAAGTGCGAGTTAATTATGAGAGAAGTGGTGCATAAATTATTTACGAACACGCCTTCATTCCCAATTAAAAAAGTCTTAAAGATGGAGGCAATCAAACCACGATTGGCTAGGGAGTGTCTGACAATTTAGTAAATTAACTTTGATTGGTCTTTTGGCTGGTCGGCGCTAAAACATGCATGTGCATATCATTAATCAATACAGACATCTTAAGCGTGACGTAAGAACTGCTGCCCTGACAAAAGATCAAAGGTACCGGTATTTGTCAATATACATTGTCTTAGCACCTGTTTGACACTTTGTTTTTCGCTTGGATATATTGAGAAGGGGTAAATGTTTTTTAGCGACTATTGTTAAGTTTATATTCTTCATAAACAAAGCTGATTTCAAATATTGATTTTCCTTTATTATATCGGGCGCTGATTAAAAAACCCCGAACATTATTATCAAATATCCCTTGTAACAGTGGTCGAAAATAAGATTCATATTTTTCTTTTGATCATGGCAGGCGACCAATTATTTTTTTAATGCATATTATTAAACATTAACCTATTTAATGATCAAAATTATTTTTTCAACCAAAAACAAGGCATTTCACTAAAATCACCGATAGCTCCGCCCTTTCGCTCTACAAGATGTCTACACCTTGTCAAGTTTCTAACATGTTTTAAATTTAGATAAGCTAAATAAATTGCCCTATTCAACAAATAATCAGGCACATTTTTTACTGAAATTGTCACAGAACTTTATACCCTTTATCTACAGTAAGACTATGATCATGTTTCTATAAAATATCTGGGGGAAAAAACAGCGAGGAAAAACAATGGAGTTAATGAAATGTGTACATCCTTGATAAAGAAAATGGAAAAATGGTGAGAAAATACATTAGATTAATAATTTATACAAATTCGTTTATCAGCTTTAAAGTTATTCACTAACATTTTCAAATCACCATTTGAAAAACAGTTTTTCTGTGTGTCAATCTAGGTTTTCCATTTACAATGAGTTTTCCAGCCCAAAAATGTAATCATTGTATTCTTAATATCAAGGATTGTTAATGCAGTTCATTCCTATCAACTGAAAGAGGAAAAAAAAGAAGTTTAAAACAGTCAGCAATTTATAACAGACATTTTTCTTAGAGTTAAAAGGATATAAAAAAAGTTACTATGTAATTCATTTGTCTCTGCATGCCCACTGTGGGCACATGTATTATCTATGTAAATAATATTAATTGATTGTATCCTCACATTTAGAAACACCTGACCTCGCTTAATTGTTTTTTACGGTTGGCATTGTTTTGATAACCTTAGATATTTTTACAATTCAGAGTGCAAATCACACCTCTAACTCCTCCCTAATATAATGCATTATTGAAATTTGTTAGACTGGTTAGACGACAGATTAGGTAAATTTTATTTAGTAAGTACACATTAACCAAAGTTAGACTTAGCAGAAATTTGAAAAATACTACAATGTGATTGGACAAAAAATAATGTTGATCATTAACGCGAGATTAGCAGCAAACACTATAATTTATATCAAAATTATTAAAATTTATTGAAACTTTGCAAAAGTATGTCAAGATGTCTACTAGTTAAGGAAATGATCATCTCCCCTTCGCCCTTTACCAGTTTAGGTTTTGTTAAGAAAAATTGCATGCAAAATTTGTAAATTGAAATATCTTTAAATTTACAAATCATTGTTAATTATACAAATTCATTTCGTAAATTAGAGGTGCCTAAACCTGCAATATGTGTGTTGACTACTAAAAATGAAAAAATGAGTGCTGATTATATGTAATTCAACAAGTCCCCTGAACTAAGAACTTCGCAACGGAACGGGCCCAATTTCACAACATTTAATCCACGGATTAGTTTTAATCCATACATTTACACGCATGCCATTGCATCAATTTCTTGTGACATCTTTATTGAAATTGTAACCATGACTTTATCATTTAGCAGGCAACATGGACGAATTTCGTC
>NW_026853130.1:0-35000 GCF_026571515.1 Ruditapes philippinarum | reverse complement strand
GCTGCCGCTTACATTTTACAAAGGCAGGTCTAATATAAATTCGCAGTAAGTAACAGAAATATGGATGGATGGTTGGACTTTTTCTCCTACAAGAATTGTTTGTTTTTATTATTAAAACAAGCAATCATTCATATTTTTTTAATAAAATGAACAAATATCACCGTCATTTAACCTTGATTGGCGGGCTTATTTCTCAGCTCAAGACTTCTTGTTTTTAATGAGAAATTCCCTCTGAATGGGGCTCTCAATGGGGGAAACAGATTTTAATATTAACGTTAAAATTATGGAAATTTCGTTTTAACTTGTTTTAAAGCATAAAATAAAAAGAAAATTTGTCTGTTTGTTGTGTAAGATGTAATTTTATTTCATCTCGTGAACTTTAAAAACAGTATTCTCACTCATGCATTAATTGCCTGTGTACATGTATACGTCCACGACGTGAAGTATTAATTACAAATACCTTTATGCCAAACTTTAGTTCAAAATAAGGTGCAACATAGCTTGTGTTGAGATTTCAAATACATACAATTGTCAATGAATACAAGAGTATGTTCATACCATCTGAGAAACATAATTTCAACTAGAAATGTGCGTCTAGCAGACAATAATAAATTGTTCAATGGTAATACATTGATGATTACATGAGCACAAAATTGTGTAAATCTATACTCACAAACCGACGTTTTTTCAATTCAATCCAACTATTTATCCAACAAATATCTTATCAGATATGAAATAATTCTAAATTATATAAAATATCTATCATTAAAAGGTGCATCAAGGAGATAAAATCTCACTGTTATAAGAAACAAAGAATGACATCAAGGGATGCTGTCTATATTTATTAATAAGGAACAGCAGTATGCTGACAAATTATAAAGAGTACTACACATGTATCTAGATGATAAATGAAAGCATGAAAGTATGACCAAACAAAACTAACAAAGATGACAGCTCAATGCCCCAGAAATAGTTCTATCTCTATGTCCTTTCTAAAATAAGTAAAGATTTTTTTTTGTTTCTGACGCAAATGTGCCTGTAAACGAGATAAAATAAGAAAGAAATTTTAAAGTGACCTTTTTGGGGGTAGGGGTGTCACTTGAAAATAAATAATTGGTGAATTCTTTATTAAATACACATTTTAAAACAATAAATGAACATGTTGTTTTATCCTGTTAACAATAAACATCTATTCATACACAAGATTATTCCATGATATATTAATGATGACAGAAAACTAATAAACTTGTTATACAAAGTATTCAGAGCTTTATACATTTATTTTAGGATTCAAAAATCATTTTGATCTAAAATGATCTAAAAGTTAATGTGAAAATATAATATCTCACTTATTCCCGTGCGTTTTCTCTATGTAAATTTTGTATTTCTGTGTTTCATCAGTATTCCTTACAGTGTTATAAATATTACATGAATTAGGAATATCTCTTTTCTCATTAAATTATTCGTGATTGAACTATAGGAGATAATATTTTGCAGAAACCAGGAAAAGCTTTGATGCCACAAGTTTATTGCATGATCTGGATGTATCAAAAACAAGCTATGAATATTCTTCACATTCTTACGACTTGATATCACGTGACCACGTGTGCGGATGAATTGACTTTTTGATTAAGCATATTTTAAGACCTTTTTTCTGATAAACATCAGAAAAATACTTCGATGGAAACTATTCCGCCTTACGATTACAAGGCAAATATAATTCTACTATATATGATTCAGAATTAATTTCAATTCACTTTTAAGTGTTTATATAAACAATGATGTGACTTTAAAATATTGACCCCATATCCTACATGTTCATGTTAATTTGAAATATTTTCTATACTGTAAATAGGTATGCGCCATATGCGGGGACACTTATTATACCCCCAAAAACGAAGTTTGGAGGGGGTATATAGGAGTCACCCGGTGGTCGGTCGGTCGGTCCAGACGTCCGTTGCATTTTCCTTGTCCGGAGCATAACTTGAAAACTAATGGTTAGAATTCAATATAACTCCATACAATGGTCAAGCACATTGAGAGGAAGTACAGTGCACAAGAACCATAACTCTATCTTGACTAATTACAGAGTTATTGCCCTTTGTTACTTTTCCTTGTCCGGGGCATAACTTGAAAACTACTGGTTGGAATTCAAAACAACTTCATACAATTGTCAAACACAATAAGGGGAAGTGCAGTGCACAAGAACCATAACTCTATCTACAGTAATTACAGAGTTATTGCTCTTTGTTACTTTTCGATTGCCTTTTTTGTCCGGACCATAACTTGAAGAATAATGGTTGGAATTTAATATAACTTCATATAATGGTCAAGCACATTGAGAGAAAGTGCAGTGCACAAGAACCATAACTCCATCTTGACTAATTACAGAGTTATTGCCCTTTGTTACTTTTCCTTGTCCAGAGCATAACTTAAAAACTACTGTTTGGAATTCAATACAACTTCATACAGTTGTCAAGAACATTAAAAGGAAGTGCAGTGCACAAGAGCCATAACTCCATTTTGACAAAATACAGAGTTACTGCCCTTTGATACTTTTCCTTGTCAGGAGCATAACTTAAAACGTACTGGTTGGAATTCAAAACAACTTCATACAATGCTCAAGCACAATAAGAGGAAGTGCAGTGCACAAGAACTATAACTCTATCTTCAGTATTTATAGAGACATTGCCCTTTGTTCCTTTTCTTTGTCTTTCTGGACTTATTACAGAGTAATTCAATTAAACTTCATCAATGGCCAACCATATTGAAACAAAATGCAACATATAAGAACCACAACTATCTTTAATTGCCCACAACCATAACTCTATATTTCATTTCTTTTACAAGGTATTCTGTTACTAGTAACATCCTCATTTCCGAAGCAGTCTTGTGGGGGTATTAATCACATTTAGTGATAGTTCTAGTTAAAACTCCAAATGGCTTAAGATTATGAGTCTGCAGAAAACGCAATTTTTTCTGACAATATCACAACTTTGTACATGTATTCTACAATTGCCATGTTTAGACACTTATATGAGTATTTGGAATTAATACTGAGTAATTTATTTCGATTATTCTTCTAAAATGGTAACAACTTATAACTTGTATTTATTTCCTACCGTTGATATCCTAATATGAATATCAAAGGAGATTTTATATCATTTAGAAGGTCGTACAAAATATGAACTTTCCTTTTCCTTTAATAAAAAGCTGTGTATATAAATAAAAAAATGTTTTTGCATCAAAATAATTGTTTGTAGAACGATTTCTGGTATCTGGTGTTGCAAAAAAAATTTGCCTTGCTGTTAATGTTAATTGCACAATCAACACAATATATTCCGTGACACAATTTTTTCAGATTGCTAAGAAAATACTCGTTATTTGAAATTACATGGCAACTATCGCATGGAATGTTTTACTTAAGCATAACCCAAACGGAATTTAAAATTTTGTATTAAAACCAAATCACACAAATAGTCCTTTTTAACGCGGTCTTTGAATCGCTCTTGTACATTCAATCAAATATTTTATGTTTTCAATATTGGTTGATCGTTTGATACGAAACTGTTGTTTTGTGTTTATGTTTACGCTGTTTTAAGTTTCTAAATTTCATTTTTTTCTGATTTTGTGCTTCGTGTATTTCACTTGAATGGTGTATAATTACCCTTCGGATATGTTACCTGCTTTTAAACTTTGTCTTTTGACCTCTGTGATATGCAGACTGGTGATGCAATCTGAATCTCAAGTTCAGATCTTGTTATTTCTTTAATTTATTTCTGATTTCGTGAGAGAATGCTATTTTAATTCCTTGCAATCAAACCGGCTTTTACATATATTAGACATCAGGAATCATTAGACATGTGGAAGTTTAATGATTTTTGTTACAAAAAAATGTTTGAAGTTATTTTAAACACATTTACTTCAAATAAAAGAGTCACATTAAATTAGCAAGATTGCTTTGCCAGTTTACCCTTCGGATATATGGACAATACCATATTTATTCTTGATATCGTGCAAAGTACCTACTCAGTATTGGTTTCTTTGAACCACGTCGCTTTCAAAATTACGAAAGCTCGCCTATGATTGGCTCTGTGAAATGTCACCAGAAATGATTCCGTATTTGGTCACGGTCAGATCTAAGCGGAGCGTTATTTAGATTTGATTTTAATCAGATTTATTGGTGATGCTTGTTGTAAAATTATTGTGGTTTATCCTTCCCGCCTGTAATTAATTAAGTGTTATTTTCTTTCTTCATCACAATTCTATATTTATCCCATGTTCACAGTTTACGCTTTAATGAATATCCATACTTATTCAAGTGAGACGATCTTTATTTAGATATACCTTGGTTTATAATGAATCATGTAAACACATAGGCTTTAATCGGAATTTTACGTCAAAATTGAGAGAAGAAGAATAGCTAAAAAAAGTCCAATACGGCAAAATTGAAAATGTTTCAAGCTCGATTTGATTGAGCCTGTTCATGGACGGTACTGTCAATTGCAAACTACCGACCGAGCAATATTCAATTAATAAATTTACAGTAGCCACATTATTGTTTGCAGAAACTAACAATAAAATGTAGATTAGTCATTGCAAATACGTATCACAATAATGATTTACAACATAAAGCCCGGAAAAGCTATTATTTTAATTTGTTAAAATACTATTTCTTGGTGTCTTGATACAATTTCCAAAACGGTACTCAGTAGGTTAATATCTGGACAACTTTTTAGCATTCAATGTACAAGAATATACGACTTAGATTAGTACAATTCGACTTATAATTTGCTTCAGATTGTTGAACATAAAAATACAGAAAGTAAATACCAACTGCCATGAAATATATTCAAATGTCATTTATTACTTCCCGTGGCAATATCAGTTAAGAAAAGTTACTTCCCCTGGCCATATCATAGTTAAAAATAATTAATATGATTTATTCTTGTGCATTTTTGTTGTTCTTGGTAGCAATGTAATTTCCAAATAAGAATATCTTTCCATAAAGATGAACGGTTAGGATGTATCTTTGCAAATATTAAAATGATGATGTTTGTCCCTCAAAAAAGGATACAGTATGTATTTTGCCAAAAAGCAACAATTCTATAAATCTAAAAGGAATGAATCAAATATCCCAGGAAACAAAATTTTATGTGATATGAGAATCGTTTTTATGCTATTGTGTATGGCAAAATACAAGTGCATTATCGCCGCAGTATGAGAAAACTTTTACACATATAACGATGTTTTCAGAGATAGTTTTTTTTTATTTATAATTAAAACCAAGTACATTTCATCGACGGCATGACAATCACAATCAATATATTTTGTTTTTTTTAAATGATTGAAATGATTGATGCTTGTTAAAGTAATATGAATACAATCCAGCTTATTCGTTTCGGCAGAAAAGTTGGATATTTGAAGCTTAATCTCGTAATATTAAATACGGCAACATGTCGTGCTTGTTTCACATACACCATATTTTGTTTATAATACATGTTGAATCATACATACGCTAAACCTTTAAAATATTTGATGACTATCATGAATAAAAAAAAACATAAGATAACATGTCATACCATGTTCAACTTAAATATTAAATCTGTTTCCATTAGTTCCCATTTTAAAAGTATATATGTTTTATACGTTTTATGGTAAACGCAAAGTTCTTATATTATTACGTTATTTAGTCGCATAGCGTATTGTGATTACACATAGTGCATGGTGACAGCAAAACTGTTGTTTCAATCAAGATATATTTGAATGATATATCTTATGTTACCATGAGTTATCGCATCCATAATTGTCAATGAAAAAAGCACTTGGAGACATTTTACGTATTGTATGATATATCATTACACTTTGCAACACGCAAGAATGTAAATACATTGTTTTCTAATTTGCCATTTAAAATACATATATTATAAAAACAGATTCCCAATGTGGTGTATAGTGATATTACAGGCAGACAGAATAATTCGAATTATGTCTTATACCCCAACACACCTAGAGCAGAAAATAACTTCTTGTATATCAGACTGAATATTTTACTCCTCTTGTTCTGCCAAAATGTCTTCTCACAAACTTTATGGTGCTTTGACTGACGTCATACAATCGTTTGGGGCATCTTAAACTTCTACCTCGTAATTCATAAAATCTCATTGAATATTAATATCTTGTCTTTTTAATGGCGAAACAAATGTGACCAATTGATAATGAAAAATAAGTATAGACAATTCATTACTGAAACGTTTTTTAAAGACATCGTTATTCCTTTTTCGCAAAGTATTCATGCATTACATTTTCGGTATTATGTTCGCAAAATATTTTTTCAAACTGATAAGATATTTTTAACTTTTTAATCTTTATTTCCATAATAAATCTACATGTATTACAAACAGACTTTAATTTTCGAAATATTCAATAATTGTTTTCTTCCGGTAAAAAACAAGTCTTTATTCATACATGCAATATTAAATGATTTATTAGAAATTTAATTTTCATTCCGTACTTCACTTCTTTAAGATATAAACACGACAGAAGACTTGGAGTAAAATTGTTGACCAACGTATGCAATCAGCAAGAAGTATATTAGTTATAAAATGCCTTATGTCAAAGTTATTTTGAAGGCTGTTTTATTTTGTAATGTGTGAACTATTGCATACAACTCATTTTTATATCATTATTTCATGGACGTATACAAATGCTTTAAATTATTTTTTGGACGATATGTTCACTGTTTTGAGTGACAAATGTATTTTTCTTCATACATGTGCAATTACAGCTGAACTATCTTAATAAGCATATAATAACAAATACTTAACTGTACAAATGTAACCTTGGCGAAGTAAAAGAATGTTGAAGAATGTTGAAGAACAATAATATACAAAAATCTCATTTTTAATTAAATAAAATAGGCCCTTGTTTATTCTACGTTAATGGATGCTATTGGGTTTGCCTCAAGCTTCGTTATTACGATATGAATCGAAACAACGGGTTATACTGTAAGTTGAACTGAAGAAAACATTTAAATTAATCTTATTCCTGGCACTAAATACTGAGATTGTGAGATTGAGAGAAAGCAAGTTCCAGCACTTGTTCTCGGTTGTTAAATCTGACAACCAGTTCTGGGGTATACAACAACACGGCTTTTAAGCCGTGATAACAATGACAAACGATTTGATGTAGGTGCGTTTGTATGTATGTATTCAACACAATTTTTCTACGCTATGCTATGCTATGCTAGGCAATGTAACATTTCTTAATAAAAAATGGTGCTATTGTGAAAAAGGCAGAATAGCTTTAAAATTATTTGTTTATGACAAAAGGAACTTTACCGTCTTTTTTATGACATTTACTGTCGGCAGCAACGTTTTTATACAGTTAGATACTTGAGTGAACTTTCTTGACTAAGCTAAAGTCATACGTTGTAGGCAGACAAGCATGAATATTGCATCATTGTAAAACTGATTACTTTCAAACCTCTTTCTGAAACAGTTTGTTATCTGATGGGATCAATTTTCCTAGAGGCTTAAATCGAAGTTCTATTTAAATGTTTTCTTCTGTCTTCAAGAATTCGATAAAATTAACAGAAGATATCATTTTTAATCATGTACGAGTATACGGAAATAAAAGAAAAAATTATACCACATACATTTGCAGCCTATGCGGCTTCGTAAGAAAGATATTGTACAACCGTTTATAATATTATCTTCAAGTTACGTCATTTGTTTTATTTAAAAATAATTTTGTTTATTTTGATCTTAAAATAACTTAATTATCAGGTTGAATGATTTGACCTTTACAAAACATCTTTCATTGTTCTAAATTTATTTATGCATCATATTGGCATAACATTTTTCATTGGTCGTTTATACCATTGGCGGTAAAATATTTTCTTTCCTTTCTTCTTGACAATATTTGTCATTCTGTATAAGTTGACCATTTGGATCACATGTTGGTTGAAATTGAAATTCTCACCCTACCCATCCTTTAATCATTTAGATACTTTTTTGTATGAATGAATAAAAGTATTTGGATATTGGTTCATTCATTGATGTACTAGTATTTCAGTATTTAAACTGTAACATGTGTTTATGGACTGTAAGTTGATTGACATTTATGTTGTTATGACTCATTGAATCTCAAGAAAAATATAATAATTATGATAATATAATTATGTCTGATTCCAGTGAATAAATAATTGTTTATAATAGTTGAATAGTTATATGTTCTCATCACTGTCTAAATAACTTTTGGTATCATATTCCCACACAATGTTGAATAATTGAATTAAGATATTTATCAAATAATATTCCAACATTTCTGGTTACAATTACTCAAATATGTTTAATCCAAAACGAGTATGTCCAAAAATTGGCTTTACCTAAATATTGTTTAAAGGAATGCTCGCGTATCTATATATAAAGAAGTTTTCATAAACTTTTTTCAAATCATGTAAAATCTACATGATTCCAAAAGTTGTTCTTAACACAGAACTGTCTACCTTGTATCACAACATAGGTATTCTTGAACAAGCTATGTTAAAAACATGGTAATTTTTACTTTTAACAAGCGCATTTCAAAGTTATTGGAAGATCGAAAATGAGTTTGGCTATGTGATTTGTTTCTGTTAAAATACAATTTTAATAATTATACTTTTAAAGTTTAAGTAATTATCTTTTGTTTTGTTTAGTATCAAGGACACAGAAACATACGACTGGACTAACAAAATTAAATGATGGCAACATAAACTGCATGTATTGCTCGTTTTATCTTAGTCAAATTTTAAATAATTATACTAATACAATTAATTATATGTTAAATGTCATAGTTTCTGTAAAAGCTTAACTGTAATATTTGAAATCTCCTTATACAAATCGAAAAAACAATGTTCACCATATTAAATGATCAAAAGGAATCAAAATGAACATTTAATTGAAAAAACATCTAAAAATATTGTGAACCGTTCTTTAATTATTCAAGATAAAACGAACAACTAACATTATTTCAATTGTACATGAAATAGGAAATGAAATTGGGAAATGACGAGGCACTTTTAGAGTAGTCTTGTAGCATTTTAAAGACAAACAATTAATGAGATTTACATAAAATGCAAATTAAGTTTGTACCAGCCGTTTTCCCCATTTTTATATCTCAGAAACCAAATAAATCCATACTCACGGACCGTATCATTAGAATGAGATGTGCGTTTATGCTTATATACTTCACCTAAGAACACTTGATTCAATTAATTGATCTGCCAGGAATAGTGATTAATGTTAAAAAGTAAAGACTTTTATTCTCAGTGAAAAAGAAAAACATCTGATACATGATTACATGAGTCTTTTTACAACACATATTATTCATTACTGGTCTAAATTGATGAATAACTTACTAAACCTGATTTCGGTAATCAACTTGGAAAAATACAATTAGATTAAATTTTAACAAAAAATGTTCATTCAAAAAGAGTATGGATAAGTGATAGTTAATTTGAATATAGGGTACATGTATACTAGTTGCAAAATTTAAAATAGGAATCTATAAAAAAAAAGCAAAATGTATCTTTATTAACTGTCTTACTGGTAAATTTGTGTAATTCATTTATTAAACATTTATCCAAATTAAACTGCTGTGGTATTCTTCTCATAAATTGTGTGTAAGATAAATGCAATTGAATAAGAAACTCGACAATTTGGAAACAATCTGAGCAGTAGTTTAAACAAAATATGCACGAAATAAAATATCGACTTTTTATTCAATCCTCTTCTTTCGGTTGTCTTAACAAAATTTCGGTTGCTGTGATTATTCTTTTATTCAGAGAAAATTTTTCAGTTAAAGACGCCAAATTTAATTTTCAATTCTTGTGAGATATATGCAAATCAGACAAAGAAATCTCATTTAAAAGTCTCAAGTTAAACCTTTATACATAAAGCTACGTTTTAAAAGTACTTTATAGTCTATTTGTGTCATTGTCTTCTGTAAGCAAGTCATTCACCGATTTTCTTTTACTTTACAGGCATATTGGAACTTCTTTCATCCTTGAATCCATTAAATGTGTGCATATTTGGAGACAAAGTTTAATGACAGCTTACTTTCCTATTGTCAAGAACTAAAGAACGTAAATCTTTGTTTCCAATTTATTGAACAACAACACACAGTTTTGCATTGATTGATTAGTAAAAAGTTCTTACAGACAATGTCTGAATCTGTAATAAGACAAAGAACTCTTAACAGTGCAAGGTTATAGACCGACGAAAATGCTTAAGCAAACGTGTATTTTGACAATGAACGAGGAGGTATTTAAACCAACGGCACTAATCAGAATCTTAAAAATGATCATTCATTACGCACCTGGTATATTTAATCGCATTGGATTTTGTTTTATTTTATTCTTTTACCTTTTATTTATTTATTTATTTTTATTTATTTATTTATTTATTTATTTATTTATTTATTTATTTATTTATGTGAAGTCAAGTTAAGCTAAATGACTTTTGTAAGGCCCCCTTTTCTTCCATTCACATCTGGCATAAAATGGCACATACAACACAGCTGTATAAATTTATACACGTTATGTTTGAATATTTGCAGGATTGTTTAAATAAGAAAACGATATTTAACTTCATATTAAAGACACAGAATGTCTCAGACATGAAAAATGTTTCCTGTCTTTACAAGAGCAAACATTAGTTTGAACGTTTAAATAACGGTTAAAGAGCATGTGAAATATTAATTGATGAAAGAGGAAAATGGTATTGAATATGAAATTACTGTCATGAAAGTCAAAAATGAAACCACAGTAGTGTCCAGACTTCCATAAAAAGTGATAAATCACTAACTGTACTAATTCCAAAGATGTAACGGTAGCAATAAACTGTTCATGAAAATTGCCAATAAATATCTTTTTGGAAACTATTACAAGACTTTAAAAATAAAAAGCTTTGGGAATCAACAGTAAAAGCATAATGAGTCTTTATGAAAAGAACAAAAGAAATATATAAATAAATATTCTTATTGTTTGGGTATTTAAAATTTGAATTATAATCACCTTGGAAACCTAACCTATGACGGACAATTTGTATTGAAATGCTGAAATTCGAGCATAGAAGGGGACAATACTCATGCATGTTAAGGTACAAGTTCACACATGTGTATACAGTAGCAGACACGTTCATTCACAGGCAAAGTAGTCGTAAATGTTTATCTATCAATGTTCGATTAAGTTCAAATAGAATAGAATGAAATAGAATAGAAAGGTACTATCAGTACCAAAAATAAAGGTAAGATAAAGTAATTCTTATTTTCAAAAAGAAAAGCCGTCAAAAGCATTAAAAATCCAATTTTTAATTTGTCATAAAATTACCATTAAAGATGTACTGTGCTTATAATACTTGATTGTTAGTAGGAAAACTTACATGATGGAAACACTGGTCAGAATGAACGTTTAGGCCATCCTTGAAATAGAATATTGTATCCCGGTCACTAAAAGGATAAGACAATTTTCTTTTAAATTAACTTTCAATTGTTTTACTGATTTTAAATTCCATAAATTATGTTTTGTTTGTATGTTCTATGTATGTTTTATTAAAAACTTCACTGAAGACGTGTTCCATTTAAAATTTGTCAACATGGGGAAACTGGAGAAGAATATGCAGTGTCATTTTATGTACCTAAATTGTTTTGATTACAGAGCTTTGAGTTGAAGATATTTTTTTTTCTTTTTGAAGCAAAACCTTTATTAACTTGTCTGTTTTTATTGGTTATGGTACTTGCATGGGAGGTGTTGCTCTTTTTCGTTTTATCTGATAAACAGACTTAATAACACAAGTCTGTAATTGTTTTATAGAATATTGTTGTTTTTTTAGTGCTTTTGAGGGATCCACCTTTTTCCCCGATTTTTACAACAGCTAACTTCTTTGGAAATTTATGTACTGAGAATAAACTTGATTAAAATTGATTTTGTGTGTGTCTTGAATTATGTCTGAAAAGAATTGTTCTTGTTATTTGACAAAATATAATCATATTACTGTCTAACAAGTCTGTACTATTATATGTATTATTTATTACGTGAATTGGCTGGTGGCTTTTGAATTTGAATTTGTATTTATCTAATCGTTTATTTCCAATCATTTTGAATTTCATCTTTATCGTAAATCATGTATAAAATAAAAATGATAATCAAATCGTAAAAACATTTGTATCCAAATCACAAAATTTTATAAATTTCTATTGCATCGGAAATTGTGTCTCTATTTCGACATTGGCATAATTTATTTGTAGCCTTGTTATGATATTAAAATCAATAATTTTGTTTTCATTGTTTAATTTCGTACTTTTTGATAAATGTATAATAATTTTATGTTTAATATATTGCTATCACTATTTTTAAAACGGACCAAAACTACGTGTTTTTACTTATTAATAAATGAAAATAGCATATAAAAGTTTGTACGTATATAACAAACTAGCAAAACGAGAATCAAGTTGTTCGAAACTTGTTGGAATAACAAAGTACCATGTTATCTAAATTGATTTGTAATATTGATTGTCTACGTATAACTTTCCTGCTTTATATTCCAGAAAGTGACAGTTTAAAGCCTATGTGAATTTGATTGCGGAATAGCACTGAAGATAAAATCGGGTTCAGATTGAAATTCACGTATTTCAATAGAGAGATGTAACATTGGATTCCGTCGTTTTAACATCAAAAGTCGTTTAACAAAACAGAAAAGAATAAAATTGCTGTTTTAGTCATACCAAATATCTTGCATTGTTTATGTAAATGTGTTGTTATTTTTCTGCACAAAGTAATCGCTTACGTGTAACCGATGGAAAGAAAAGTTAAAAATAAATGGTATTTTGTAGATATCTTGAAATTGAAAGTATTTCAATGTTTTCATCAAAATAAAAATAGAGCAGCAAATGTAACACAATACATAATTAGGCAAACAAAACGTTACAAAACCTATACTTTGGATGATGAACAACATTTATTTATTTTTTATTTATCTATTTATTTATTTTTTATTTATTTATTTATTTATCTATTTATTTCTGTTGGAATACTTGGTTGCATTGGTTTGACATATATATAATTTTACTCACCGAGTGTCATGTAAATTAAATAAAAACTATTCATAAGAATATTTTTAACATTCAATAAGTCGATACGCCTTCGTGTCATAATTGAAAATGAATGTCATCACCTATAATACTATATCAATTAGATTCCTATTAATTTTATTTCGGTTATTTACAGATGAATGCCATTTAAATGCTTAGAAGTAAAATAATAGTAAGATTACAGACTTGGCGATATGGTGCTTTTAATCTTTTTTAAATTCCTAACAAAACAGTTCACTCAAGTCAGTCTTTATATCAGCTTAACGTATTGTTGAAAATTGATCGAACACTTAACAGACCTAATTTATTGTTTTCGGTGCATATAATAATAGTCATCGTCAAAGTATGTTTCATAAGTAACCACTTAGACGCATTAAATATATTGCTTCTATAGGAAACGTTTTGACAGGATAAGTGTTGTTTCCGTTAAGTGCTATTTGCATGTTGCAGCTAACGACTTCACGTCTAGGCATTTATACAGCACTATATGATGACTACCACGATGTAAAACTACTTGTCTAATTGTAAAATAAGACAAAAAGATCAATAAAGGGCGATTTTCAATACACGTTTCCCCAGCCAATACCATCCATAGGACCACCGTCAAGGAGTTCTTTTCAATGCAAAATACACAATAATAATTAATCTATACTTGCACCCCTACGTTTCTCCGTTTATTTCAAATGTTGTAAATACAAATTTCGTATGAGATCCTTTTTTATTTTTTCTGTAAAAAGACCGTCTGGTAGACTAACACTTTAATAAAATAACGAGCACAGTAGGAAACAATGCAAGCATTTATTGAGAATTGTAAAGTGTGATGACACCACACTTTCCTCAATGAAAGTATAAGCAATACAAACAAACGTACGTGTAACTCAGAAAAAAAAAACCTGTTTGTTCAGGTGATTTACAAATAAAATGAACATCCAAACTTTTATAAACACTTCAAAAACAAAATATGAATATATTTTCTAAATCATACAGATATCTAAACGTTTATAAATGGCATATTAATATACTTATGCGTGATGAAATATTGATGCTACAAAAATAAATAAACCTATTAAACAAAAAATCCCAATGCGTCATTAACACTCCATATAGGATTCGAAAATAACTTTTATCTTACAGTTAATGTGACAATATTATATTTCCCATATTCCAAACATTTTCATTATGTAAATGATGTACCACTATGTTTTATTAATACATATAAACACGTTACTAATATAACATGAAATAAAAAATATTGATTGAACGCTGGGTTGTTTTTGCTTTTGCTTTGATACCAACATCGTTTTGGATGATCTTGATTAGAAAAGTCAGTATATACAAACAACGAATATTTTTCCCTTTTATACGACTCTGTCATGATATCACCACCTGCGTGGGTCTCAGAATTTAATTGTTACATGTAATTCATAGAGGATATTCAAGTTTTTTCTATAAAATTCAATACAGAATATATTTTCATCTAGTGGTATGAAAATGAATATTTCATGAGTGGCGGTAGATGATAATAAATCTTATATTTATAGAGAAATCTTGAATTTTCTGTTTATTATATACATTTTTCTTTCTTTTTTTTAAATTTCCATCCCTTAGATTTTTTGAACTGGCAGAATTCAGAAGAAAGTAGTTCGACAAGACACTAGTGAAAATACGGAAAATATGTTTCACTGCAGTGAAAAATAAATTTTTACAGTGAAAATACGGAAAATGAAAATACGCATTTTATTTCATTAAAATTTCTCAATATTTCATTTATAGGTAAAAAATAAAATATTTTACTTAAATAATTACAGGGTTTAATTAAATTTAAAGTTTGCTTTATGTTTATATTATATATGATATTATGTCAATATTATCCCCTATCATATATTTTCACGTATTTTTTAGCCATAGTAGTTAATATGAATCATTTTTATAGAAACTGGAATGAAAAATATAAATATCTTTTACCAATCATGCTCATAATGTCACCTGAAAATATTAGATAATCATATTTCATGCCTTTCACAGAGGCCTCCTATTTTGAGTTTTATTTTAAAGTCAATAAATACAAAACGAAATATTTAGTTTAAGAAGGTGATGTACTTTTCAGCAATGTGAAGGGATTTTTTTTTTATAAATTATACATGTTTTACACTGGTAAAGATCTGGAGAAAGGGTAATCCTTCCAAAGCATAAATCAAAACAAAATTACATGAATATTGCATATTCGGATTGATTTGGTTTAACTTATAATAGACATGAAATATCTTATTATTTCTTCTAATATTTGTAAACTTACAACGGTTCAGGCATGGATAATCTTTATTTTTCTTTGATTTATTTATCATTTTCCGGTGATTAATAAAGAATGATATTTCAATTATTACCTACCTGAATGATTATTTCATGGAAAGTTATATTGTCTGAAAATAGTTATTAATATTTACTTCATTCGTCACAAAAATAACAACAACTCAAAACAATATGCTTAAACGTGTACTTATTATAAACACTTGTATCAATATTATCATAAAATATAGTTTATAGTCAATATTGTCTTGTGTGGCACGCAATAAATATAACAAGACAGGCAAAATTTTGTGTCCTACCACAAGATATTATGAATATTTCTACAACAGCCATTTTTTATGTAAATTCATTTCCAGGCACATTTAAAATTATAGCAAACACTAAAAGATGTAGAACTTAGATAATTATGTGAATTTGATTGCGGAATAGCATTGAAGATAAAATCGGGTTCAGATTGAAATTGACGTATTTCATTAGATAGATGTAACATTGGATTCCGTCGCTTTAACATCAAAAATCGTTTATCAAAACAGAAATGAATGAAATTGCTGTTTTAGTCATGCCAAATATCTTGCATGTGATATGTAAATGTGTTTTTTCTACACAAAGTAATCCCTTACGTGTAACCGATGGAAAGAAAAGTTGAAAATAAATGGTATTTTGTAGATATCTTGAAATTGAAAGCAATTCAATGTTTTCATCAAATTAAAAATGGAGCAGCAAATGTAAAACAACACATAGCAAGACAAACAAAACGTTACAAAACATATCCTTTGGATGATGAGCAGCATATTTTTATTTATTTATTTATTTATTTATTTTTATTTATTTATTTATTTATTTATTTATTTATTTATTTATTTATTTTGGAAAACTTAAGAGCATTGGTATGACAAATATAATTTTACTTACCATGTTTCATGTAATAAAAACCATTCATAAGAATATCTTTAACAACAAACTTTCCATTTCAATAAGTCGATACGCCTTTGTGTCATAATTATTGAAAATAAATGTCGTCACCTATAATATTATATCAGTTAGATTCCTATTAATTTTATTTCGGTTATTTACAGATGAATGCCATTTAAATGGTTTGTAGTAAAATCATATTAAGATTACATACCTGCCAATATGGTGCTTTTATTCTTTTTTAAATTCCTCACAAAACAGTTCATTCAAGTCAGTCTTTATATCAGCTTGTTGTCATTAGGTATGGGATGTTACGTACAAAGCAGATATTAACTTGGTAAAGAATAAGCAAAATTAATTGGCTAGCTATCAAATCAATAATTCAAATAAATTTACAAACCAAGTCATTTTCCTGTGAAATAATGTGACGGTCTCATATAATTTATAACTTTGTGTAAGCACGAAGTTATTAATCTATACTTGCACCCCTACGTTTTTACATTTATTTCAAATGTTGTAAATACAAATTTCGTATGAGATCTTATTTTATTTTATCTGTAAAAAGACCGTCTGGTAGACTGACACTTTAATAAAATAACGAGCACAGTAGGAAATAATGCTAGCATTTATTAAGAAATGTAAAGTGTGATGACACCACATTTTCCTCAATGAAAGTACATTTGTATTAACAATACAAAGAAACGTACGTGTAACTAAGATTAAAAAAACTGTGTGTTAAATAAAATAAACATCCAAACTTTTATAAACACTTCAAAAACAAAATATGAATATATTTTCTAAATCATATAAACGTTTATAAATGATACATTAATATACTTATTCGTGATGAAATATTGATGCTACAAAAATAGTTAAACCTATTAAACAAATAATCCCAATGCGTCATAAACACGCAATACAGGATTCGAAAATAACTTTTATCTTATTGTTATTGTGACAATATGATATTTCCCATATTCCCAAGCATTTTCATTATGTAAATGATGTAACACTATGTTTTATTAATACATATAAACACGTTACTAGTATCACATGAAATAAAAATATTGATTGAACTCTGGGTTGATTTTGCTTTTACTTTGATACAAATATCGTTTTGGACGATCTTGATTAGAAAAGTCAGTATATAAAAAGAACGAATACTTTTCCCTTCTATACGACTCTGTTATAATCACACCACCTGCGTAGAGCTCAGAATTTAATTGTTAATTTGTTAATGCATAGAGGATATTCTATAAAATTCAATACATAATTTATTTTCATCGAGTGGTATAAAAATGAATATTTCATGCGTGGCGGTAGATGAAAATAAATGATGTATTTATAGAAAAATCTTGATTTTTATGTTTATTATTGGCGACGCCGGTGAGCGGCGTCGTCTCTTATGGAATGCTTTTAATTTTGGCCTACGGAAGGAGCTGTTATTATTAGCAGTTAATGTCATGTTGTGTTAATTAGTTTTATTTTGATTCGTAAAAATCAAGTAAACAAATATGTTGTTATACTTGTATTTAATAACTTCATGTAAAAAGCATGTGAATTGTATACACTTTTCTCTTCTTTTTTTTTTTGACATTACCATCCCTTTAATTTTGTGAACTGGTAAACTTCAGAAGAAAGTAGTTCGAAAAGACACCAGTGAAAATACGAAAAATATGTTTCACTGCAGTGAAAAATGTTTTTTTTAACAGTGAAAAAAAAAACGGAAAATGAAAATACGCATTTTATTTCATCAATATTTCTCAATATTTCATTTATAAGTACAAGATAAAATATTTTATTTAAATAATTACAGGGTTTAATTAAATTTAAAGTTTGCTGTTTGTTTTTTTTTTTAAATAATATTATGTCAATACTGATCCTTATCATACATTTTAACGTATTTGACGTCTTCCTTGAGCCATAGTGGTTAATATGTATTATTAACTATTGTAGGTTCTTAACCACAATAAATTTATTATCTAAGTTCTACATCTTTTAGTGTTTGCTATAATGTTAAATGTGCCTGGAACTGAATTTACATAACAAATGGTTGTTTGTAGAAATATACCTAATATCTTGCGGTAGAATACAAAATTTTTATTGCGTGCCACACAAGACAATTTTGACTATAAACTATATTTTATAATAATGTTGATACAAGTGTTTATAATAAGTACACGTTTAAGCATATTGTTTTGAGATGTTGTTGTTTTTGTGACGATTGAAGTAAATACTTATAACCATTTTCAGACACAATAACTTTCCATGAAATAATTGTTCAGATAGGTAATAACTGAAATAGCATTTTGTTTATTAATCACCGGAAAATGATAAATAATTCAAAGATTCAAAGAGAAATGATGATTATCCATGCATGAACCGTTGTACGTTTACAAATATTAGAAGAAATAATAAGATATTTCATGTCTATTATAAGTTAAACCAAGTCAATCCGAATATGCAATATTCATGTAATTTTGTTTTGATTTATGCTTTGGAAGGATTACCCTTTCTCCAGATCTTTACCAGTGTAAAACATGTATAATTTATAAAAAAAAATCCCTTCACATTACTGAAAAGTACATCACCTTCTTAAACTAAATATTTCGTTTTGTATTTATTGACTTTAAAATAAAGCTCAAAATAGGAGGCCTCTGTGACAGACATGAAATATGATTATCTAATATTTTCAGGTGACATTATAATCATTATTGGTAAAAGATATTTATATTTTTCATTATAATTTCTATAAAAATGTAATTTGATCTAGTCATATTAAATTTACCACTTTCAATGTTATCTAAAAATGTGAAACATTTCAAGCTAAGTACATATAGTGTAAGTGCATGCTTTTTGTCACGTGTGGAAAATTATGCTTCTCGTAGACCTAAAACAATTCTGCACACAAGAGTCATTTTAATTCATGGAAAAAAATATTTATTTTTTTTGAAGTGATAAAAAGAATGATATGTACTGACTGTATTATTCTATAAAACGTGAATGTATGTATTAATAAATAAAAGACAATTTCTTGTCATAACAATCACGTGTTTGTACACCAATAAAAACATACCATGTTTCTTTACATAGAATTTCTAAATATTTTATGTCATTTTCCTTGAAAACACTAGTTTAGGCATGTAGGAGACACGTAAACACGTGTTACAATGTATTGTATATTCACGTGCAATATTAGAAAATGTATTGGAATAATTTTGCTATATCACGATAGATTATTCATAATTGCAAGAGTATGACAAGACCTCAAAAGTTATTCAAATAATCATACATATAAACAATTGTTCTTTTTTTAAGTTTGAAAAAGAAACTCAATATAAACAGTGTAAATATGTTTAAGATTTTTATGGTAATTTGCTAAACATTGCTCAGACGAACATGTCGTATGTTTGAAATATCCTTTTATTAAATATAAATAGTGAAAAAAGAAACTGAATGAAGACAGCTGAATTATCATTGATAACATTTCTGATAATATTAAAAAAATATATATTAAAAACTGTTACAGCCAGTGTAATTTCTTTGAAATATTACTTGAAAATAAGGTACTTTGTCGTTTCTAACTTCAAATTCAAATTTATGAAAAATATAACTATTAAACGTAATTTTCATCCAAGTGTATTCAAGTAAGATATTAAACCTTTTTTAATTCAACAAATACAGTTTATTACTACTTCATATCTAATAAAAAGTAAATTATAAGGATATATTTTCTTTTATTATCTTAAAATTAATGTAAACACTTTAAAACTATCAAATTATGAATTATCGTATATTTAAATATATTATAACTTTGTACTTTAACAATCAAGTGTAGGTATTGAAAAGCGTGCGAACTAATATCACGTGTTTCTGTTCCACTTTTTTCTGTATATTCCACAATTGTCATGATGACACGAATCTTTATTTCCCCAATGAGGTTAAATAACCAATTTAAAAAAAAAATGTTTGTGTAAAACTACCGCCATTTCCCTAATGTGATTGTTGTATTGGAAACCAGATGAATTATATGGGGCGGAATGTGGTATTTTACTTCAGCATGACATACATTATTTTGAAATTAGTTTATCATTTTAACATTCAAACTTTCATAACTACCATATAATAAGGATAGGTGTATTACTGTAGTTTGAGGAAGAATGATTTTACACAAACTATATTCTTCAGCTTCATGAAATTCATGGATATTTCAAAATAGCCTGTAACTCAATTTTTTATGGGTTTGTATTAAAACAAAATGCCCAAATGAAGATTTATCAATATTGTAAGTTCCAAAAAGCAATATTTGTAAAGATATAACAGAATTTACATTTCATGTTAATAAAGAATTGTTGAATTATGTATTTTCTTAATCATGTTATGCCTCAGATGTATATCAAAACAATACCGATATGGTAATAATGTTTAATCATATTTTAAATTATCAAATAATATTTTAGATAATAGAAATCAAAATCAATATCTAAATACATAAATAATGCCAAGAAATAACGAGAAAATTTATATTTTTAAAACAGTTATATTTTAAAAGCAAGAACTTCTTGTTGAATTATGTGTTAACTTAATCATGTTATGCCACAGATGTACAAGTAAACAATACAGATATGGTAATAATGCTTAGCTATATTTATTAAATCATATTTTAGATAATAGAAATCCAGATGATTTTAATTAAAAAACATTTTTGTTATCTAATTTCGCGGTAAAGTAACTTTAATTTGTTACATTCATCAAATGTCATAATTTCGAGTTTGTAATTTGTATGCTGGTAGGGGTATTTACAGAAACTTGCCAAACTGTATTGAACAATTTATAATCTGGCTTTCTTTTAGGTGTATCAGGAATATTTTTAAAAAATTAAGTCGTGACAGAATTTTATTTTTATTTTTTTATTTCTTATAAATGAATATTTCATTTCATCATTCCTAATGGAATTTTGCACTACTCATATCATGAAACATTTTTTTAAATTTTCTAAACAGTAACATTATTATTTTAAGTATATATATTTCATAAAATTTTGTAACAACAAATCAAATTATTGATGCAACTTTCTTAAACTAAATGTTCTTGTGGTGTATTTATTTTCCTTAGCGACAGTAGAAAAATCGATCTTTTTTATGTTTAATAAAATATTATATAAATTATTTGTAATGATTGTTTCTATCCGTTTATTGCCAATAAAATATAATAATTATTTTAATCGTTGCGCTTGAATGAGTCGTTTTAGTGATTTGCTTGCACGAATGAAATAGTTGTTTTCATTCGAATATAGTTAAACGGAATCCCTACAGAACGCCCAAAACCTTTTTTCATTATCCCTCATGTACAGAATCAATCAAACCGAGTCTGCAATTTTCATGTCCGTACTTCAATGCTGTTTTTTTTTGGTCGTTCGGGTTCATTGATTACAATACGTTTAAGTATTTAAAAAAAATGAGGACCGATCAAGCCGGTGGTAGTGGAAGTGAGGGATGCTGCACTTTTATTATTATCCCTCATGTACAGATTCAATCAAACAGAGTCTGCAATTTCCTTATAATGTTGTTGTGATTAGTGCTTCCGAGGGATCACATCTACATATTTAATGTTACCATGTTGTCTTTTTTTTTATTCGTTGCTGATTAAAGTAATTTAATTACAAATTTTTAATGCCACAGTAGTTTTAAATTGCAATATTATGACCAAATTGGCACCTTATTTGGAACTGCAAAATGCGTCAGTTTCATTAATTCTATTTATGCTGCAAAACATCCCTGAATTAACATTTGCATAAAATTTAGAAATAATAAATCCCAAACTTTGATTTTATCGCTCAATAACATCACTGTTTGGAGTTCGGATGCGAGGAATTATATCACGAGGGCGTAGCCCGAGTGATATAATGATGCGCATTCGAACGACAAACAGTGATGTTATCCAGCGATAAAATCACCGATTTGGATATATTATTTCGATTCTAACACGACATAAACACAAAAATGCTGCCGTACCTGCTATTAAGCAAAATTGCGCCTGATTTGTTTCCGTACTTATTGTCAGCGCGTCGGATTTTATAGTGGTTACGTCACATGTATATTGATTACGTCACATGTCTAAATATAGAGCGTCAAACAGTGACTCTATTGCATTATAACACACACTTTCGGTTCTTCTATGTTCAATAGGGAAAAATGCGGGTCGTGTTAGAATGCAAGTTAATATTCAAGATACATGTATTATGAATATTCAAATGCAATTTTATCAAATTCTAACAGATACATATTATGACTGATTTATCAGACAATAACCTATTTATGATATCCCCTGAATTTATTCAGCCAAAACCGGCCCAAAACAAAATATATACCCCTAGCCCTTGTTAAAACCAGTGCCTGACTCCAAAGGATGTTCGCTTATAGTCACTTTACCTTTAAAATGTAATAAATGAAATTTGGAAAAATTTTTACTTTAAATAGTTTACAGCAGCAAAAAATTCTTTAGGGATTTTTTATTTTTTTTATAGAATTATAAAAACAAGGGAAATTTTGTTAAAAGTATAATCTTTTTAAAAGTATCACTAAGCAGATTGTTTTGGCCCTTCAAAAAGAAAATTTGAAAAAAATTTAAAAGGTGGACATTTTTTCATATCTTTACTTGTGAAAAAAAAATATTTTGGCAATAAGTTTTAATAAATTTAATGGAACTCGTTCCTGTATTTGTTAAATATGGGAAATATGTTCTTGGTGATTTTGTTCAAGCTTAAATCAAAATTATAATAACACGAATTGTACACAATTCCTCTAAATATTATGCAAAAAGGTATTGTAAACTGAAAAGCAAAAATGAATGTGCATAATACATATATGGTACTCTACAATTTGTTATTGTATCCTCTCTATATTTGCAACAAACGAAATTATTTGATGCACTCTTCAAGTATTTGAATTTTATTACCAGCAATTGTAATTGCAACCAAAAATATAAAAAATAACAGTGTATGTCGGGGAAGTGATAGTGTAAAAAGTGAACCTTAAATAACTGGTATATTACCCTGCTAGGGACAGCAGAACATATGTAAGCATGATACGTATAATAGTCAATAATATTATGTTATATCTTATTACGTAACTTAAAACACATAATTCCTCAATATGACTAATTTTTTATTGATAAGCAATAAATCCTCTCAAACTCTTAAAAAAAATAAAAATGATATGTTATCAATATATATGTCAATATAACTAGTATTTGTCAGATTATATTGCGATTGTAATGAGGAAACAACGATAAAATGAATTCCATAGTAATTAAAGTTAATAAAAAGGAATTGTACCATTAAACCATCTTTAACTACTTTATCACAAAGCAGCTCTAAACATTCTATACATTTAAACCGTTTAAAATCAAAAGCGTACACAACATAAACACTACGTTAGCCGTACACCGAAATATACGGCCGGTGATATGTTCTTCAACACTTCAATGAATACTTTCCTGTGATAACGTCTGAAGCTTTTTTTTCTCTGTTCCTTGACCGTGCGCTTTCTTGTTATGTTTAAAAAGTTTAGAACTTGAAACTCGTAATGTTTGATCACTTTGCAAGATTGTATTCATGGGAATAAATCACTTAAAAACGAATGACGTCAATCAGTTGCTTCGAAAAATATAAATTAAATGTATGCAGTCTTTCTATGATTGTACACCGAAACTTGATACTAAAACGTGATTTGTCATTCTGAAGTGTTTCGAGCATTTCCCTGTTGTAAAAAGAGAGCTTTTATCTAACTTTGTGTTCGATCACTAAGTATTCTTCGTAATTTGTTACAAAACACGTTCAGAGAATTTCATTAGACTACGGTATATAATCAAACACTTAGGAACGTGGAAGCTATTGATTTATTCAGAGGAATCTGACAGAAAGAATGGTATCTCCATCACATCAAGTGTTACAAAAATGAAACATCTACAACTGTCAAAAATAAGCAGTTCTGCCAATGGCACATTATGCCTCAATAATATTTTTGTCCCTCTTGAGACAGGGCAAACATAAATGTTGTAATATTTAAAAAATAGTATTACAGAATGTTATTACATGCTTATAACTTAAATAAACCAGCACTGAATGTGGATTTGTTTGTCAAAGAAGTAACAAAATGTTAAAAAGGAATATTTTTAATTTCATATAAAACACTCATTCACTATAATGGTACTAACTCACTGAAAGTAAGAGAAGCAAAATATATTGTCGTGTTTATTTGAAACTGTGTCCAAATGCAATTAAGGTTTCAAATAACTGACTACGGAGTCGGATTAATAATTAAACGCTTTGCATTGTCCTCAATTGATTCAAATATAATTAAATTGTCCTCATTTCAAATATACACCATGTAAATCATTAATGGAATAAATATAATAATATGTGCCTTTTGCCTTTAGGGATTCCGTTTAATATTGTTGAAAGTTGCAATCTGAAAGATATTGTGAGCACATAATTATGTACAGGAATGTCCGCTCACTGTCTACTTTATCATTGTAATTTGAAGGTATAGAAATATTTGGAACTTTCTATTTCATATATATTTTTCAGCTTTGAAATTTAAAAATAACCTGTTAGAATGTACACTCTTTTGTTGGTAACAAGTATCACCTACATAACAAACTAAATGATAAGTGACAGGAAAGCAAGTTAATTAGTGCAATTACCCTCCAAAAAAATAAAATGAGAGATGTCACATATGTCCTAATAATATAGATTATATGCCAATGCTGTACAACCAAAGTTAACTAAACATGAGGTATATGTGACTATTAATTATCACATATTATTTACAACGTGGGGATTACAAGATTCGTATTGTTTTATTTTACACAGAAATGATTTAGACTTTTTTATTTTGTAATTAAAGATATTACATTATCAAGGCACAATAACATTTAAGTAACAAGTTGCAAACGCGTTAGAAACGATCCCGTATTCGAACTCGTCAGCTCCCGCTTACAAGCGAAATAAATATATCTTGACGGCGGCCGGGTTAATTTGCGTGATTTTTTTACCATTTTACCAGACAATGTTATCTGCAAAGTATAGTACGTTCAGAAAATTCAGTGTTTGCCTATAGCAGTTTGTGAAAACTAAGTTATATATTTTATCTGCAGGGCGTGAGAAATTTGGTGACAGATTTTCAAGGAAATAGGCAGTGCTTATAGATTGATTAAATTAATTTACAGTACAAATATCAATCATTTTGATCGAATGAATACAATATTTCATAAACAATCCCACATTTGAATGTCAGAATTCTAGAGAGAATAGTTTGTGCATCTTAATCAATCGTGCATGGACATGGTGTTATTGCAGATAATGTATACACTTTCTTAACACTTCATTTACAAGTCATTAATTTTACAATGAGTGATTGGTTTTTTCAAGGGGTTTGATATCTATCATATCCTGATATAAATAATTGTTTTATCATACATACCATGAAATGTAAGGTCTTCCAGAAAGAAATGGCATATTGCGATTTACATTTTGTTCTTACTACTTAAAAAAAAATCAAATCATGCCTATTTCTTTTTGTATTTCCTTTTTTCACCTATTTTTGGTATTTTCATTACATTAATTCAGTCTGTATAGCCTCAGTTATTGTGGAATGAATTGCCCCGAAGATAAAAAAATCCACAAGTTTATCAATACACTTTTCCTGATTAAATGACAGAAAGAAATGTACCAGACGATGAAATAAGACAATGATGGACAAACCTTCTAAGTCAATGTTGAAATACCACATTAGTAGTTCAATGGACCAAATGAAATCACTAAGCTTTATTTACATTTGAAAAAAAAGAAAGGTAATGATATACCTTGTGTAGCTTGAATTTTTTGTAATATGTTTCCGGTGGTAATTTTCACAAGAAACTTCTTCTTATGACTATTTGTATATAGACTTCTTAATGATACAAACAGCCACCTATAATAGTATTTGTTATTTAATCGAGTTAAAGATCCTGTATCACAAATTTTGTATGGTTTTATATCATAAATATAATGCTCAAATTAAGATTTATCGATTTTGTAAGTTCCGAAAAGCATTATATGTAAAGATATTAACGAAGTTAACATTTCATGTAAATAAAGGGAGGTAATAGTTCAAGCTATTGAAAAAAGTCCGTTTAAATTGACAGGGCTTATATTTGTTATCAGTTTACTACTGATATAAAAAAAACTTTAAGGCAAGTGTCATAGCAGTTGCTTGATAAATCAATACTGTAACAGTTGCTAAATCTTACATTTTAACAAGATTTATTGGTAGTTCCTTAAATGTATAGCTTTCTATCGAAAAATTTTATTTAATTGGTTTATAAGATTAGATCTGGTGAATTAACTACCTATATTTAAATGCATAACACAGAATTTTTGTTATACAATATTTTCTGTGGCTTTCTTACACTGTATCAGTACTTTAAATATAATTTTGCAAAACTTTTCCGACTAAAGTTAACAGCCATTTCTTAAGACACATGGATTAACAATTTACTGTATCCAATTGCCAATAAATTCAGGAAAAAAATCAGCGATAATTTTGTCTACCATTTTGAAGTTACTTCAGAATTGATTTTCAGTTGTATTTTGTAGACATTATGGCGGTATGAAAATACAGTATTTCCATAAACGCAGTGAAACATGACAATCCATAAAATACCAGACAATTTATGGAAATTAATTGAACATGGGTAAATTTACTTAGTAAATGCAGTTATTTTCCTTAAAATTAGGTTGAGTGGCCAGACATTATAACAAAAAATCACCCTTTTTATTTGATATGTCCTTCAAAATTAGGAACTTTTATAATTAGCCAACTAGACATGTACATTGGTTTTAGATTTTTACTTGGTTGGAATAACATGCAAAATTATTGATGTCTCCTACGTTTGACTGTGTGAGCAAGTCTATACATTCTACATATACAACCTTGGTATCTTACACACATCAGCATATTTGATTTATTATTTAACTTTAGCATTATAACTATGACACTTTTTGTTTAGTCGATTGCTGTGACATGTACTGGTCGACTTGTCTTTCCAGTATTTTAAGAAACATTGTAGCTATGATGACTGTTATCTTTACGTTACTGCTGATGTAACCACACACACACACGCACGCACGCACGTACGCACAAAATATGGAACAACAGTGCAGAAAAGTTACCTATAAACATATGTATTAGCACGTAGAATTGAAACAGTAAAAAATCAACTGGCAAAATAAGTAATGTCATAATATGTTCTCTATAAAAAGATAACATTGTTAGGGTCTGAACACCTTTATTAGAGTAATTATTATTAATACATCAATATACATATGCATTGTATAATAAATACTGTTCGATTTAAGTGAACTTAACTGAAAGCTACCTTGTCTATAGGTCATCCGATTCTACTTATTACATAATTAGAATGAAAGTTTATATAAGTAATTATCTATCAAGGAGTGGTTTTGTTCTGAACTAATGTTTTAACGGGTTTAAAATTATAAAATGACTTTCTGTAAAGGATATATACCAGTAAACAGTCCTAAATAACAGTGTTTCACAGTTTTAACAGAAAACAAACACCGTATATTCCTTTTGTCAGTCTATATATTTTTTTTTTCATTTACTTGTGTGTTGTGTTTATATGTTAGGCCTTAGCAAGAGCGAGCAACCAATAAATGACCATGCGCTGCTAATTTTCATTATTATTGTCTTCACATATTGATGCAAAATGAGTAAACTTGTTTTTGCACGAGATAACTGTGCTGAAACATTATTAAATACGATGAATTTAAAGCTGGAAACTGAAATAAATAATCACTGAAAATGCGGATTTAAAGCACGTGTAATAGGTGAAGCCTGCTTTAAGAGATCAGTCGTTGGCCTGACCTTACTTCATGATGCCAACTGTCTGTTAATGGCTGATATTTTACACTCAGTTGTTTCCCCGCCTTTTGCAATCCTAATTATTTTTAGAATAACGTGTCTGCTACGCACTTACAAAATGATAAGTATTGTTTTAAGCCCTGCTGGGGCTCTTTGACGATGTTTCTGTGTTGATGTTAAGGAATGCGTTCAACTTATTGGGTATCGCCCTTCCCTGTTGATCTTTGTTCTCATATTTTCCTAAATCATGTTCAACTTTTGATGGTATCCACGCAATAATGTTACTATTCTGTGGGAACTTATGAATTAATGTTCAAAATATAACCAAAAAAAACACTCACTGGTTACTTAAAATAATATATATTCGTGACATAATAAATCTGTTATTCAAATCAAGAACATCTCGTTACATTGTATTTAATCCGATCGTTCTTAAATATTCATTTTCTAAAACACTACATACCATATATTCACGAATTTAGTTTTTACAATAATCGAAATCTTACCGAAACACGTCTTTTATCAGCAAAATAAGGCCAATTAAGTATGCATGAAATGGTCTTGAATGTCTTCATCAACTCTATTTAATTCGTGGTTTTTTTCTGAATCAATGCATAAATAATTCTTACAACTCACGAACAAGTAGTTAAAGTGGATACTTCAGAAATATTGCATGACATTTTATTATAAATCAAGTGTAAGTATAACTTGACACAAAACGTATTAGCGATGATTCATTTAATTTTGTAGCAGGAGAACACGAATATCGTACATTCAATTATATTCGCGTACGAGGCGAAATTTTACAGCCTCCACACGGCACAAACAACGCAGATGTGGCGATAAATTAGAGAAAATAAGAATCCAAAACGGCAAATTTGAAAATGTTGCAGTTATCACAAGAATTACTTTGTCTTACCATTTTGAGATACTGCTTTTCTTTTTCGTTCTCCATAGAAATAAAATATCCCCTATCAAAAATACTTTATCAATGTTAATAATAATGATAATTATAATAATAATTTAGTGTTGCATGTTGTTCTGTACTTTGAAAAAAAAATACATGAAAGTAGATTATAAATTTAATTGTTGTTGTTTATTTTTTGCCTGAAATTCTTAACATCATTTGTGTATAAAACTTTGAGTTTCAGAATATTGTAAATACTTTATCACAGGTGTTTTTATTATATTTAAAGGAAGACATAAAAAGCACCAGGTGCCTTTAATTTCAAGTTTGATCTTTCTTCAATTATATGAATGAAAACTGTTGAAAAAATGGTTTCAGGCTAAGCAACCTTATTACTAATATCCTCAAGTTACTTTATAACAGGAGGTACTTTGTACCAAGAATAACCAAATATTACAAATAATACTTACATGAGACATCTCTGTTGTATGCAAGTGTTTTTCACATAAATTTCATAGCAAAATATTTTCTTAATAAAATTACAGGTTTTAATATTCCTTGTCACACAAATGCTTTTTACACATATTTACCGGTAGTTTTATTAACCATTTGGACCCAACATAACATTTTGAATTTGTGTGAAAATTTCATCCAATTTTTACCTTTTTACTGTGTGTTAACTGATAAATATTGATTTTTTTAAACTTGATTTTTAGACATTCCCGGTAGAAAGTACTTGTAAACAAAGATAATTGCCAATCCTGTGAGGTTCATTACAGAACTATAGTTATATGTTTCTTGTAAAAAAATGTTATTTTCTATCTATGAATAGTTCCTCCATAACAAATATTAATTTCGTTCTAGATTTATTCTGTATTTAAAATTTTTCTTGATTGGCCAAATAAGGCTTACATTCACGGTAGATAGTACCACCAGGATACAACCATTAATTCTGGTAATTAATATTGGTCTGATTTCTGCCAATAATCTCCTTTCATGCACTGAAAATTGACCCTTTTCTGGAAGTTTAATATTTTTAAATTAATTAATAGCAATTTGATGGCACTGAAAACTTTTACTAAGAAGGATATGATATCATGTTAAGTTATATTTAGATATAATGAAGCCTCGTTTTTTCTTTTGTCTGCAGCATGCACTTTTCTTATTTATATATAGAGAGCGGATGAATCGAGGGGTGTTTTTATTGTTTATGTATTTTATCGACGTCAAACTTCATTTTCCACCTTAATAATTTTAATTTGACAATTATATGAAACGATTTATGTAAAAAAAAACCATATTTAATCTTGAGAAAAGCTGAATACCTCTTTAAGTTAACATAATGTATCGAACATTATAACGTTACTCGTAGTTTCTCGAATATAGAGAATACGAGTAAAGAAACATCGCCCTATCACAAATATGTTTCGTTTCTGTCCCCTGTAATAAGATTAAAAATAGAATCAACATTGCGTTACCTTTTTTATGGATTCAAAGGCACATTATGCCTCAGAAATCCATATTTTTATTCTTTAGAAATGTCAAATTTGTGTTCAAAATGTTTTAATAATGGATTTAAAGCATATTAGATAGTTCAAACTGAAGAAAAGTAGCGCTGAACATGCAGTAATGAGTCATAAAGGTAGCAAAATGTAAATAAAGCAATATTTGACTTCCATACAAAATACTAATTCACTATAATTATACGTACATGTATATGTATTGCCAAAACCCAAAAAGATAAAAGGAAGCAAAATATAGTTCATCTATATGGCAAATGAGTGCCTTTGAATAACAATTATAGCACTTATGAGGAAAATTGGGTCTTTAATTAAAGTGACATTGAGACAATAACTTTGTTGTTGTTGTATCATAATGTATACATGTATCACCATTCATTAAAGTGACTCCGCTCACTGAGGATTTTAGACATGACGGAACTGGAAATAATTTTTCGTGATTAATGTTCCATTCAATAAAGGTCCATATAAATGACGTATGTGTAAAATTCTAGATTATTTGCCCATCGATTTTCCAGAATAATAATTACAACTTTGAAAAATGACCCTGAATTGAAAAGCGTTCAAACCGGACCAAGAAAAACTTGAAAATACAATTTTCACTATTTTGAGAGTACATTTATTAATTATCTTTTGCATATCTTTCTGTGTTTGAGCTATGTAATAAATTCAAAAATATTTTAAAGGCTTTTGAACCTCAGTGGAGTTCCTTTAATTATGAAATTACAAACTAGTAGTAGAAGCAATCGGTTACAAACGGCTATACCCTTTGAAAGTTTGTGAAAAAAGTTTTTAAATCTTCCTGTGTAAAATAGTGTCATTATGATGATAGTATGATTGTTAATGCATTTTTGTATTGGTTAATGTATAAATTAATGATCAACATTATTTTTTGTCCAATCACATTGCAGTATTTTTCAAATTTCTGCTTAGTCTGACTTTGGTTAATGTGTACTCACTTAATAAAATTTACTTAATCAGTCGTCTAAAGGTCTCAACAGACGGTAGGATTTAGTTGTACAACACTAATCAGAAATAAGCTGTACAATTTTCAAAGCAATACAACACTTGCTTTCAGATCGTAATTCTACATTGTAGGAATCATCTGAGATTTCCCTAAAAAAAGTTCCATCCCAATCGAACCCTTACATACTTTACTCACTAAATGTTTTTTTCTCCATGAGTAATGATTGACACACCTCCTTTTTTAATTGTTTTTTTTAATGTCCAGTCTGACCGAGACTCAAGCCTTGGACCCTCGGAATACCGTAATGTGGCTCTACTGACAGTAGAGTATCCGGCCGCCTACAAACTACCTCCCCTGATTAGAGAACAGTTCAATACCGTGACATAATCATTTTATTTTCGGAATAATTTGGGATTCGAACATACCAAAACTTTGGGTCTCCTGAAGAGTTTTTCAACATCATTTTTACCCCACCGTATTACTACTATGTTTACCTTTTAGCCTTAATTGTTCGGGAATTTCATTCATTACACCCATTATCAGGAGATAATTTGGCAATCTGTCACTTGTCATTGCAGGAGGTCTGTGCGACAAGATTTTCAAAATAAAATATGTCCTATCCCTTACATCTAGTATTAAGGTTTACGAATTCAAGAAATAATAGCCTACACACATTAAGATTTGCTTGTATATCTTAGTTCTTATTTGTGTTGAACTTCAAAATCCTACCGTTTGTTGAGACCTTAACCAGTCTAACTAATTTCAATAATGCAATATATAAGGGAGGACTTAGAGGTGTGCTTTGCACTCTGAAATGTAAAATTTGTAGGAACCGCATAAGCGGGAATAATAAACTACCACAGAAAAGTGACCTGTTTTTCAAGGAGCAAATCAATAGGACTTTTTTAAATGTTAGTGAATAACTTGCATCAATCTACATATTTTACATTTTAGAGTGCAAATCACACCTCTAACTGCTCCCTAATATAATGCATTATTGAAATTAATTAGACTGGTTAGACGATTGAATAATAAGTAAATTTTATTAAGTGTGTACACATTAACCAAAGTTAGACTCCAATGTGATTGGACAAAAAATAATTTTGATCATTTATTTCACATGGACGCTGTAATCGTATAAAGTTCACGATTTTCACATCACATTTTGACACATTTAACATTTATCATCTCTATAGTTATATTCTCTTTGTGTTCCTTATTAAGTTTAACATTTAACATGGCATTGGTATTCTAGCAATTTAATGTAATAACTCATTTATGAACATTAATGCTATTTACAACTACAACGCTATAAAGACTGTCTGACATTAAAAGCAACAAGGAAATAGAATTTAAAAAACATATAAAATAGCTCTGTGGCTAATCATGATCGTTTACTAAGAATAACTTAAATGTTACCACCCTTTGTTCGAAATTTGAGGAAGCCTTCCAGCGAGTACACGGAATATTAACGGTTCTACTTAGGTGTTTCTCGTGTCCTTGCGTGTTCTGAATTCAAAATTGCGCCATTTTCATATCTGCTTATGCCGATGCTAGAGGAAGTGCACGGTAGCTTTCATTTACCACTTCTTTCCATGAACATGCTGCAACATTAGGTTTTCATTTTTTTACCACTCACAATTTTGCACACTTATTTGATTTCCGTTCACTCTTGAAATTACAGTAGAAAAAGTTCTGTCGGTATTAGCACCATGGCAAAGAAGAAATATTGAGACATGGTTCTGTAAAAAAACTTTCATATCTACACGAAACAGTAAAATTTCAACATTTGATTTGAGATATGCGCAAGACCATATCATCTTTTAAATTATATTTCATCAATAGATCAGAACTCTGTTAACGACCAAATAAGCGCGACACAAGTAAACTTTATAAACTGCCTTAATCGCAGATTTTCGGCCCTTTTCCTTCAGTCTTCGGATGAAGTTACCGGTATTATAAATAATAGCTGAGGACGTTCCGATTGAAACTGCCGATGATTGAATGTTGACAAGGGGTCTATTAAAAATAATAATAACAATTCGGACTAGTAAATAGATAACAACCAGGCAAGCATACATTCAATCATAACTTCTTCTTTTTCTAAATAAAAATGTATAAGCAAAATATCATTAAGTGAATATATATACAAAACTAATAAACTAATACTTGAAATTAACAACCAAAAAGATAGTAGAATATCAGTTTTAATTATGTTTCTTTCAAACACGTACACATACTGTTTAGCAGACAGCATTAAATTGATAGTGTCGAAAACAAGAAATAGCAAAATATTTTCTTAATAAAATTACAGGTTTTAATATTCCTTGTCACACAAATGCTTTTTACACATATTTACCGGTAGTTTTATTAACCATTTGGACCCAACATAACATTTTGAATTTGTGTGAAAATTTCATCCAATTTTTACCTTTTTACTGTGTGTTAACTGATAAATATTGATTTTTTTAAACTTGATTTTTAGACATTCCCGGTAGAAAGTACTTGTAAACAAAGATGATTGCCAACCCTGTGAGGTTCATTACAGAACTATAGTTATATGTTTCTTGTAAAAAAAATGTTATTTTCTATCTATGAATAGTTCCTCCATAACAAATATTAATTTCGTTCTAGATTTATTCTGTATTAAAAATTTTCTTGATTGGCCAAATAAGGCTTACATTCACGATAGTACCACCAGGATACAACCATTAATTCTGGTAATTAATATTGGTCTGATTTCTGCCAATAATCTTCTTTCATGCACTGAAAATTGACCCTTTTCTGGAAGTTTAATAATTTTAAATTAATTAATAGCAATTTGATGGCACTGGAAACTTTTACTAAGAAGGATATGATATCATGTTAAGTTATATTTAGATATAATGAAGCCTCGTTTTTTTTTTGTCTGCAGCATGTACTTTTCTTATTTATATATAGAGAGCGGATGAATCGAGGGGTGTTTTTATTGTTTATGTATTTTATCGACGTCAAATTTCATTTTCCACCTTAATAATTTTGATTTGACAATTATATGAAACGATTTATGTAAAAAAAAACATATTTAATCTTGAGAAAAGCTGAATACCTCTTTAAGTTAACGTAATGTATCAACATTATAACGTTACTCGTAGTTTCTCTCGAATATAGAGAATACGAGTAAAGAAACATCGCCCTATCACAAATATGTTTCGTTTCTGTCCCCTGTAATAAGATTAAAAATAGAATCAACATTGGCGTTACCTTTTTTATTGGATTCAAAGGCACATTATGCCTCAGAAATTCCATATTTTTATTCTTTAGAAATGTCAAATTTGTGTTCAAAATGTTTT
>NW_026853129.1:0-23608 GCF_026571515.1 Ruditapes philippinarum | reverse complement strand
AAATTAAAAAACAAATGTCTCGTAACATTTCACTACTAACAACAGTTTCATGTAAAAAAAGAGACAAAAAAAACGTAAAATTTCAAAAACAATGAAAGTTAAAAGTAAAAAGATCTTAAATTTAATTAGAGGTAGTATTTTATGAAAAAAATGGATACGCCTTATTTATAAAATCAAAAGTAATCATAAACGTTGTGAAATATTGAAATGCACCTAATTATCACTGGCAACATATTTACTTTAATAAAAAGAAAAAAAGGATGTTTGCTTAATCAAACATGACAGATAAAAACATATGAATTCAAAAAATCAGTAAAAGAACTAGGTTTGATTAAAAAATATTCAAACAGCTGCTATTTTACCCTTTTTCCCCAAGGAAAAATATATATAACATACCTTTAGATTAAAATAGCTTTTTATACATTTTTCTGTTTGTTTAAGGGTATCTCCTCATATACATGCCCTGTTTTAAATTCATTTGTATTACTTTATTAATTACATAATCATGAAATGTAATAAGTTTGTTTATTATGAAATTGAAGAGTGTATCCATTATATCAATTAAAACCCAACACAGAAGAGAAGATAAAACTCCAAAGACAACCAGTAATGTCACTACAATTTCATTAATTTTTACTTCGACTTGTAAGGCCGCTATTCCATAGGTACGCTATCCGTGACCTGCGTCCTTGATCCGGTGCATGTCAGTGAGTATTATTCCATTGGTAAGTTTTTTCTTCATACTTTAAATAATAGTTTAGCGAACGGAGGATAATTATTTGTAGAATATGATATTATTTCATTCTCATACTAAAACCAGTTGTAACATCAAAGAATTAGGTAAAAAGAAAAAGGAAAAACATTGAATACCAGTTAGGTTTTGGAATAACATCTCTTAAGCAACCGAAGACCAGATGCTGTTTTTTTTTAATCTGTCATTGGTGCATCATAAACTAATTGGTTCTCCAACATTATTTTGCTGAGCTTTTTAGTTTTTTCTTTTGAGATCGATGAAGTATTTAATTTCGTTCGAGGCATTTTGTCGTGACGAGACATGTCCATGACTGTCCTCATCCGTAAAAAATCGCTCATCCTGCGAAACGTCGCGGATACCGTCGCGGAAGCGGATTGTAAACGGACAAAAGGAGTATATTCAACGTATTCTTTGATAAGCGAATCAGTAGCGGACGCGGATGACGGACGCGGACAGCTGAGCACGTAAAAATGGAATAGCTGCCTAATTCTGTACATTTCAAAGCTCCAAAGAACTCCCTTCTCTAACTGCAGGTGACAGGGGTTATAAAATAGTTTCGACACCAGAATCATTTCGAGCTTTACTGTATCTTCTCCTCCTATAAATCATTACAATTCTGGCAACTATAATGGTGATGGTAGTGATGACTGATAATACAACTGTGCCAATAATGATATCTGATTAAGAAATAAATATAATGAAGTTATGATAATGATTAAAATATGAAATCAAATGAAGTGCATTTAAAAAACTTAATAGTCTACATTTAAATGACTCAAACGTCTTTTGAAGTTTGCTGGTTATTTCGTGCATTTGATAATAAAATCTATCTTCATTTTCATGTTACTTTTTGACACAAATGCAATGGTATTTTGTAATTAAAATGCAGACTAGCAGACATGTCAGGACTACAATAACAGAAGCTACTATGACTACTATAATTCTTAGCTGCTAAAGCTTGAAATCACTTTGTAAACTTAATATGTCAATAGTCATGCTGAATAAGACTGGCATGATAATAATATCAGTAGTACTAATGTTCAATATTTATGTAGTAATATGAGTAGCCTTGTTAAAACCCGATGTGTTACTATCAGCGGAGGGTGATGTTCCTGTTGCCTGATCATCTAACGTTTGATCATCAAAGGGTGGTAATGATATTGTACTTGTCCAAGACAATGATGTCATAGCAGTTAAAGACAATGATGGCGAAATGCTGACAGACGATGACACAGTAGAGGTCAAGGAAACTGGTGATAGGGGTGTACTGACTCCAACTCTATTAGGCTGAAATATTAAATTGTATATTTTCTTATCTCTCTTGCTAATTAAAACATATAAACAGTTTCAAAATTACTTCCAATCAGAGTTGATAAGGGGTGTGAGAATTGATCTCTGTTGAAAAGGCTCAATAAAACCGAATTTGCAATTTTCTCTCAAAGACTTTGGAAGATTCTGAAGTGAAGTTAAAGAACAGTGTAAAAAGCTATGTGTTTTATAAATGTATTAAATTATCTATAAAACGTAACGATACATATATACATATATTGTACGACTATGAAGTGAAATGAAGTTTGAAATAGCATTGCACTTAATCGTATTTGGACAAGTGACTAGAGTTGTCAAATGATGTATGCTAAACAATTCCTTTTTTGATATACAAAGGTTTTTAAAATTGTGACAAGAAAATAGACAATTTATGAAAAATTAATGCCAAAATAACAGTAACATGAAACCAACTAAATTAATTTATACAACCAGAGGTAAACATGGCTCATAGAATCCTGTATATCTTCAACTAAAACTTGTAGCTTTCAAGTATCTGATTCTGTTAATAGAATCGAAGCCCTGTTTGAATATTACATTTTAATTATTTCCTCTTGCAACTATAAAATTAGAGTTATCGCTGCACAATCTAAAAGGCAAGAAATTGTTTGGCATCCATGTCAGTAGAGTCAATGATGTTTATTAACAACCAAGTTTAAAACGTAAACAGTAACTGAATGACACGTGGAAATCCCAGTATATTAAATCAGTATACACATTTCAAACAAAAGCTGTTAAGTGTTCTATACAATATTTACAATCTTTGTTTTTGAAATTAAAACCTCAAAGAGAAAATTTAATATATTATTTTCAATTATTGTCTTTGAAAATAACCATCAAAGGGATAATTTATTAATCAATAGTTCAGTTGTTGAAATGTCGAAGTACCAAAGTACCAATGTTTCTTGACACAATATTATTACTTGGTTATAACAGTTATATTATTTTAATTCCAAGAAAAATAATTTGATAAAATGAAATTTAAATCAATTATTTTGATACTACTCTCGCCTTCCTTTGTTGTATGCCACTTATCTGCGAGACAAGCAAGATTCTTTTCTCAGGTATAGTTCATGCAGCAAGATTTGTTTCACACAACACAGCTGCATCGTAAGCTCATTCAAACCGGACAGTTATGAATGTATTGGATGCAAGGAGTTTAGGATTTAGTATACTATGATGGACCATTCAATAAATTATGCCATCAGGCCATACAAAGGTAAAGGTAGGTAAAGTTTAGGGATTCTGTATTTATCTATATTATTTGATTTAATAGAATAATCTTCTGTTTTATCCATTGAGATTTTTATAAATAACTCTACCGTGCCTTAACTGTGTATTGCATAATTTTAATAAGAGGTACAAACAAAGACAATGCAACGCCTTAATCGCCCGGACATATTGTATAGGATAGGGTTTCGGTCCTCATATTTTGTGCACAGAACACAATATGTCGTACCTATAACAACCCCCCCCCCCAAAAAAAAAAAAAAAAAAAAAAATTAACACACCCCCCAAAATAAATATAAATATATATATATATGGTACCCATAGCATACCCAAAATCACCACCCCTAAAAAAAATTTAACCTCTCCCCACCGAAAAAAAATTTTAATCTCTCCATCACCTATAGAGGGGGCTCCTTGAAAAAAAATGAAAAATAGGTGATAGATATTATTGCAATCACTTTTTTATAAGCTTTATTTATATACTCTCTTGCCGTAGCATACAACAGTCCAACTACAAGAACAACCAATCCCCATAAATGTTCACCAAACCAAGATACAACCTTGCTGGCAGAGGAAAGCAACCAAGAAACAATAGCACCGATAATACCAGGTAATGCTTCTGCTGCTTTTCCTGCACTACTGTCTAATAGTTTACCAAAATTATTTAATTGTTTTTTTATCCAATCATTTACACCATCTTATGGAGGAGGTTTTGATGGTGTTGTAGTTCCACCACCTGTAGTAGGAATAAAAGTCTCAACAATAACACCAATTATCATTCCAAAAGCAGTTAAATCACTAACAATTGTAATTCCTTGTTTCTTTAAAAAAATGGTTTTTATTATTTCAGCTAATGTAGTGTCTTCTTTTAATACTTTATTTATTGTTTCTTTGATTCTAATTACCTGACAACGTAATTTATCTCTATTAATATTAATCACTTCCAGTCTTGCACTTTTTCAGACTCCAAATCTCTTAATCGACTACTTATCCTCTCTATTTGGAATTCATCATTATCTGATTTGGCTTGTTCTAATTTATGTTTTTTATTTGTTTCAGCTAGCTTAGCTAATTCATTTGCAATCTCTTCTTTTACAGTAGTCATCGCTTTGAGGACACCTTCAATTTCTCTCTTTATCATATCTGTTTGTGTTTCTTGTTCGTCAGTAAATGATGTTTCTATTACTTTCACAGCAGTTTCAGCTGCATTAGGTTAATCAATCATTTCTATATTATCAACATTAGGTAGATTATCTTTCATATTTTGCAAATTTTTTACTGCTTGTGCTGATAATGTTTTAGTTGTAGTTCATAAGTAGGTTAGGTTAATATGTCTCTAATTGCATTTGCTCCACCACTACTAATTCTACTCGCCAAAGAACCCAAGTTTATAAAACTACCACCCTTTTTGGCAGTAATTTGAATATCTTTATCACCAACCTTTAAAAATAGTGTTTTATTATCAGTACCAAGTTCAAAGTTTGAATAATCAATATATACAGGGTCTAACCCATACTTTTCTTTTATCAACTTGTAATATTCTTTAACTACATATTGTTTCTGTTTTACTATTAATTGTGTTCTTGTATCAACATCATCACCGATATTCTTAATATGAGCACTTCGGTTTTGTATAGTTCTATTGAATTCACCATCCTCATCTACAATTAATTCCTTATCCTCATCATAGTCATCTTTATCAAACGCAGAATTATCAAAATCCATTCCACCTACAGCCATTTTTATTCGTTAAAAATATCCTTTAAAAATGTCGGCTTTTGGAGAAAAATTAAACCCTTACAGAAGAATAAGAGAACCACGTGGTGTGAGAGGAATTCGCCAAAGTGTTGTAATAACCAATAATCCTTCAACTATTGACCAAAATCAACAATTGTTAGTGAGATTTCCTAATGTAAGTAGTAACGATGTTATTGTTCCTGGAACAGTCAGATTAGCATTTGAAATTGAACTAAACTCTAAAGATGTAAATTCAACTATATTTCCAAATATAGGAAGAACAATAATTAAGAAAACATTAATCAAAATAAGTTGAAATGAAGTTATGTCCATCGATGATAGTGATATTTACCATTGCTATGTTGATTTATGGAAGTCTCAACATGAACGTGCTAACATGGCCTATCAAGGTATCGGTAAAGATAACATGTTGAAACACAGAGTTGGCGCTGATAATGCTTCCGCAGACAAAGAAGACGAGGCTATAGCAAATGCATACAAAAACAGATTTTGCATCCCACTTGAGTTAGAACTATTAGAATCGCATATGCCATTCTATCAAGCAGGTCTCGGTGACAGACCTGATAAGAACTTACTTTCAATGATTATGACAAAGTTATTAAATCAACAGATGCTACTTCAAGTTATACAATCAAAAATATATGTTTGGAATTTGATATGGTGTCTGACACAGAAGTTGCAAGACAAAAAATACAACAAGTCAACGGTAAAATGGTTATTTTACATGACAGAATACTTAGACACAGGAAAATAACTAAAAAACAAATCTGATACTCTTTGGAATAATTATCTAAATGTTCCAGCTAGAAGAATGAAAGTTATTTTGATGTTGTTTGAAGACCCAGACAGAACATCAACTGAAACTTATTACAATCCTAAAGTAACAAAAGTAGAAAAGACAATAGAAGGAGTCCCAAATCAACTTTACAGTCAAGGAATGAAAGCATATCAACAGTGGGATAAATTCTTTGCTTTGAATTCAAAACGAAAAATAAAGAAACAAATATGATTGTAAAAGATTTATATTTAACTTTTACAACATTAGAAAAGTATCTGACTGACAATTATGCATTATGGTTAGATTTACGTTCAACGGATGACAACTCACTACACGGTTCGGGAAGAAGAATCGAAAATGCATCAGAAGGTATCACAATACAAATAACGAAAGAAGCAGGGGCAGATGAGCCAATAAATGTTTATTTGTTTATTATAAAAGATGCGCAAATTAATTTTGAAGATGGTAGATTTAAAGAAATTAGTTATTAAAAATGGAACTACCCAAATATCCACACTGTGCAGTTATTTGTGGTCAAACTGGTTGTGGAAAGACTGAATTCGTTTTAGATTTATTAGAAACTAGATATATTGGTGTTTTTTAATATATTGTTATACTTTGCCCAACCATTCAATGAAACAAGGCATACAACAATCGTGACTGGATTGGTGATATCAAAAAACCAAAAACAAAGACCCTTATAATCGTAAATCTGTTAATCAATGGTGAAGAGAAATTACAAGAATTGTTAAGGTTTTTTTTCAAAAACTATGCTGGTTATCCAACTCTATACATAATTGATGATTGCAGTGCTACGAAAGAATTAACAAAGAAAAAAGATATGCTTTCAGAATTGGCTTTCTCTGGGAGACACGCTGAACAATCGGTATGGGTTATATCGCAAAGATACAATTCAGTTTTGAAAGATTTAAGAGAGCAAACGAAGTGGTTATGCATGTTCTACACAAAAGATAGAGATAGCTTTGAAAATTGTTTGAGAGAAAATGATGTTATTCCTACATTGGAAGAACGACAAAGAATAAAGGAAGAACTAAAGAAAAAGAAGCATCGTAAATTAATTTTGAAAACTGACCAACCTACTGATTATTGGCTTGTTGATTAAGTAATTCTTTAGTAATGCTTTAGTAATGTTTAGTAATGTAAGTAATTCTGTAGTTGTGCTTTAGTAATGCTTTAGTTATGCTTTAGTAATGTTTAAGTAATGTTTAAGTTATGCTTGAGTAATGTTTTAGTAATGCTTTAGTAATTCTTTAGTAATGCTTTAGTAATGCTTTAGTAATTCTTTAGTTATGCTTAAAATATACAAATAAAAACACTTCAGTCTTATCAATAATTTTATTTAATTATTTAAAAATAAAAAGAGAAATTCTTCGCTTAAAAATGGATGCTGAAGAAATACTTAAAGAAAGTGATCAAAATATTAAAAGTGATCAAAATAATGACTACCAAAAAAACGTGAAAGATTATCAGCCATTGTTGCTGGTGGAGGAAGTAAACAATACCTTGGTAAAGACTTACAAATGTCAGACATTGATACAGTGACACCAGAACAAATAAACAAACTATACTGCAGATATGAAGCTAGATTAGGAGTGAGTATGACTAGGACATTGGGAAATTCTTTTATTAATTTATATGTCATAGGTATATCAAAATATTTTGATGTTATTAATCCACCAAAACTAATACAAGATTTAGAAGAAGATCCATTTATAAATCATGGTCTGACTAGCACATGTTGTGAATTGTATTATAGATATGGAACGTATCATGCTCCTTTTACTGCTATGTTGACAACAGCAAGGCATATTGACATTTCTTTAAAAAAGATGTCTTTTCTTCTAAAAAAGATGACTTTTCTTCTAAGAAACAAGAAAATATTACCATAGAAGAAGATGAGTGAAAAAAAATAACGAGTTAGAAAAAGAAAAAAACAAAAAATCCAAAAAGAGTATCTGCAGTGCAGGTAAAAAAGGTGCAGAAGCAAAAAACTGAAAGCTTAATTAAAAAGAAAAGAAATTGAATCAATGAAAAAAGAAAACATACAATTAAAATCTACACAACCCGTAGTGGGGATAACAAAAGATGATGATGATGAAGTGAAGTAAAAGAAGTTCAACGTATAAATATATACAAAAATTATATACCTTTATGTCTAATTGGAGTTGTTGGATTGGGAATATATATTTATAAGTCTAAACAAGTTAAACCTATTATACAACAGCAACCTGTTATAAAAAAAGAAAAAGAAATTGACCCATTTGAATTTTAAGCGTTTTCACTTTAATTAAATTTAATATATAAAAATGGCAACACAAATAGACGGAAAACAAATAGCGAACATGTTATATCATTCTGCAGTGGAAACAAGTTACACTTATGATACAACAGCAACCTGTTGTATTGACCCATTTGAATATTAAAATCTACTTAACAGTTGGGTATTCAGAACTAGGAAGACAAGAGCCGGTTGAACCGGGTGATGCTCCCCGAATATGTTTTGGACACAGGAAGGTATACCTCTTGTTGTGTCAGAGTTATGTCACAGACAAAGTTCAAAGTGTAAAAACAACCCAAATATTGTGCACGACACATTGTCTAAATATGGTGATCATTTTTGTGAAATAGTTTTAATATCCGATTTCAAATAACAAAGTTATGCGCCTGACATTATTTTGCTGCAAGGTCATGCTGTGACCTTGACCTTCAACGTAGTGACCTAAATGTTGCATGCGACACGTCGATTCAATATGGTGATCATCTCTGTGAAATAGTTGTTAAATCCGAATTCCAGTAACAAAGTTATGGGCCGGACACGATTTTGCTGCAAGGTCATACCGTGACCTTGACCTTCAAGGTAGCAACCCAAATGTTGCGCGCGACACAATGTCTCATTGTGGTGATCATTTCTGTGAAATAGTTGTAAAATCCGACTTCAAATAATGAAGTTATGTGCCGGACACAATTTTGCTTCAAGGTCATGCTGTGACCTTGACCTTCAAGGTAGCGTGCCAAATGTTGTGCATGACACGTCATCTTAATATGATGATCATTTCTGTGAAATACTTTTTAAATCTAACTTCAAATAGGGAAGTTATGGGCCGGACACGATTTTGCTGCAAGGTCATGCTGTGACCTTGACCTTCAAGGAAGCTACCCACATGTTGCACGCGACACATCGTCTCAATATGGTGATCATTTCTGTGGAATATTTTTTAAATCCAACTTCAAATAACAAAGTTATGGACCGGACACGATTTTGCTGCAAGGTCATGCTGTGACCTTGACCTTCAAGGTAGCGACCCAAATGTTGCGCGCGACATATCGTCTCAATATGGTGATCATTTCTGTGAAATATTTTTAAAATCCAACTTCAAATAACAAAGTTATAGACCGGACACGATTTTGCTTCAAGGTCATGCTGTGACCTTGACCTTCAAGGTAGCGACCCAAATGTTGCGCGCGACATATCGTCTCAATATGGTGATCATTTCTGTGAAATATTTTTAAAATCCAACTTCAAATAACAAAGTTATAGACCGGACACGATTTTGCTTCAAGGTCATGCTGTGACCTTGACCTTCAAGGTAGCGACCCAAATGTTGCGCGCGACACGTCGTCTCAATATGGTGATCATTTCTGTGAAATATTTTTAAAATCCGACTTCAAATAATGAAGTTATGGACCGGACACGATTTTGCTGCAAGGTCATGCTGTGACCTTGACCTTCAAGGTAGCGACCCAAATGTTGCGCGCGACACGTCCTCTCAATATGGTGATCATTTCTGTGAAATAATTTTAAAATCCGACTTCAAATAACAAAGTTATGGGCCGGACACGAATTTGGGACGTACGTAAGGACTGACGGACGGACGGACGGACAGACGGACGGACGGACAACCCGACGACTATATGCTCCCCCGAAATTTTTCGGGGAGCATAAAAAGACCACCACCGAAAGTAGATTTTAATATGGGCGATATTGGAATGTTATCTATTGATATATTACTCGCAATGGCAACATAAGATATGTTAATTAAGCAGGATATTATGGAGTAAAGATTTTTTTTATTTTTTTTTTAAATCATATGAACAATGGCAAGTGCAATAGCAATGATGATTAGTGGAGCAGCGGTGAATGCGTTAGCATTTTCGGGTAGTTATTATTTGTATTCGCATATGGGTAGAAATAGTGATGAAGAGAGAAAAAGACACGATAAAGCGATGGAATAATTAGAAGCAGCAACAACTGCATGGAATAAAAAGAGAACAGAAAGATTAGATGTTATTAATGAGCAACTTAAAAAGGAACAATATGCTACGGATGAATTCGATGATGCTGATACAGCAATGAAAAATTATCATTATATTACTGGTAATCAATTACCACCTTTACTACAAAAGCCTACATTAAGTGATTTTTAGCTCGACTATTAGAAGAATATGAGAGCTATTGTAGTCGCCCCGGCGTCGGCGTCGGCGTCCGCGTCGGCGTCTGCGTTGGTTAAAGTTTTTTGTAAAGTCGAATATCTCAATTATTACTTGAGATTTTCAATTGAAACCTACAAAACCAATTATTAGTAACAAGGTACATCAGATTGACAAGTTGGATAACTCTGCCTACAATATTGACAGAAAAATGCCCCTTTAAACTTAGAAATTTTGGTTAAAGTTTTTTGTAAAGTCAAATATCTTAATTATTGCTTGAGATATTCAATTGAAACTTACAATACTTATTTATAGTAACAAGGTACATCAGATTGACAAGTTGGATAACTCTGCCTACAATATTGACAGAATAATGCCCCTTTTAACTTAGAAATTTTGGTTAAAGTTTTTTGTAAAGTCAAATATCTCAATTATTACTTGCGATATTCAATTGAAACTTACAATACTTATTTATAGTAACAAGGTACATCAGATTGACAAGTTGGATAACTCTGCCTACAATATTGACAGAATTATGCCACTTTTTAACTTAGAAATTTTGGTTAAAGTTTTTTGTTAAGCCAAATATCTCAATTATTGCTTGAGATATTCAATTGAAACTTACATTACTTATTTATAGTAACAAGGTACATCAGATTGACAAGTTGGATAACTCTGCCTACAATATTGACAGAATAATGCCCCTTTAAACTTAGAAATTTTGGTTAAAGTTTTTTGTAAAGTCAAATATCTCAATTACTGCTTGAGATATCAATTGAAACTTACAATACTTATTTATAGTAACAAGGTACATCAGATTGACAAGTTGGATAACTCTGCCTACAATATTGACAGAATTATGCCCCTTTGGAACTTACAAATTTTGGTTAAAGTTTTTTTGTTAAGTCAAATATCTCAATTATTGCTTGAGATATTCAATTGAAATTTAAAATACTTTTTTATAGTAATAATGTACATCAGTTTTGCAAAATTGTAAAATTTGTACCTTTTTTGTCAAATTTATGTATTCATAGGTAATTAGTATTATTATACTCAATAAAACACCCTTGTGACATTACCTTCCGAATAGTCAAGCCAATACTGTATAATTAGACCCTCTCTAAGGCCTATAACATGAATTTATAAAGAAAAATTAGCCCTTTTGTGAACTTAAAAAATTAACATTATCAATGCTCTTTTACTATCAAGCACTTAGAATAGTCGAGCGTGCTGTCCTTCCGACAGCTCTTGTTACACTCCGTCAGAAGACCAGAAAAATAGAGAGATTGCATTTGTTGTTGGTGATATGGTATTAACTGGATTTCTTGCATGGAAGTTGATATAAGAAAATATATTATTCAGGACTAGGTTCATTATAAACATATTCCCAAATTAAATCTGGTCTTATAAAAGCATCCCAACCGGTAGGAAATTTAGATATTTTTCTTCCTTCAAATTTATCCAATATTAACTGTTGTTCATCAGTTAAATAAAATGTACCATCTCTCTTAAACATTTGTTCTTGTAATTCGGATAACAATATTCTTCCTAATATAACTTTAGCATCAGGATCTTCTGCATCATAAAGACTAATAGATTTTTTATTTCCGTAAAAATGACAAAAAAATCTTGAAAAAAAAATCTTGAAACAAAGTGATCCCTCGGAAGCATTAATAACAACAAAATTACAGAAGAAATTTACATGAAGAATAATGAATAAGTGCAACATCCCTCACGCCCCCTAGCACCCGATTGAGTGGTACTCAATTCTCAACACTTGTGCTGGCATCAATGATCCCGAAGAACCAGAAAAATATAACAACACTGAAGTGAAGTACGGGACATTTTTTACAGCTTCCACACAGCACTTGACACCTGCTGTTGTGAAGTATGAAAATCTGGAAACAAAGTGATCCCTCGGAAGCATGAGTTTTCCTCTTCATTTTTTATGATAAAATTTTTAGTAACCATAAGGAAAACTTCTAATCAGATTTTCATTTTCATAATAAATCATTCTTGTATCAAATTCGCAATCATACATTTTAACCCGTTCTACTGTTTTTAAATTTCTATCTTTCTTATTTGTGGTAATTTGATTATATATAATTGTTTCATTGTCATCAGTAACTAGTTTTACTTTTTAATCTATTGTAATTTTTTCTTCTACTTCGGCATTTAATCTAAATCCTTTACAACAACTATTTTTCCTGTATCTAACTTCATAGAATAGTCTTTAGGACCGGATGATGCAAATTGTGTTATATAATTAGCTTTATGTTTTAAAACTATTTCATCAGTTAAATCACCTAATTTAATACCCATCATACTTTCTATTTTCTTACATGCTTCAGAACCATCATCATTGAAAATACATGAATCGGTATCAACATATAATACTATTTCTTGTAAAATATCCAATAGTTCATATAATTTTAAAATAGCATGTGCAGTTGTAAATAATGCTATTTAAATGTCAATACTCGGATTAGGTTTAGTATATTCTTTTTTACTTTGGTATTCTGGTAATACTATATCACTATCTAATATCATAACATTTACATCTTCATATTTCTCATGAAAAACTATATTTGTTAATTGTTCTAAATTAAAACAATATTCCTCTTTTGTAAAAATATCCTTCATTCCGAAATGTCCCCATAAAGAATTTAGACATATTTTGGCTATAAATCTTAATCCTGCATTATACTTAACTTTATCTATATCTAAATCATATACAGCATTATCTATAAGATATTGAATTTTTGTTTCACAGTTATTATCGTTTTAACAATCAGGTTTACAATATTTAGGATTACACTTTCAACCTGAGACTTCTTGTTTATATTTCATAAACTTGTTAACATAAGTTTTAACTATATCTGTAGAGGTTTTTCAAAATGTTCTAATTCATAAATCTTTTGTAATATATACCCTTTTTCTATTGCTTTATTTATTTAAATAGTAGACCATGTTCCTATAAGTACTCTTTCTTCATCTGAATGTTTACATTTTTTTCATTTCTAATCTGTTTACATTCTTTACAATGTTTTATTGCATGTACTTTATCATGTGATGAATTAAATTTTTCTGTTATATGAGTACATTTAATTTCTAATCTTGTCATACAAGTTTTGCATAATCCAAATATTAATTTATGAGTACCATCATCTGTTTTTTGTTTATGTGGTAATACTGGATGATATAATTTTCTAGGTGGTAATATTTTACATTTTATTATTCCAAAATATTTACGATTCATATAATCATCTACAGAAACATTTGTATATGTAACAGGATGACCTATTGGATATTCACAATATTTATTTACAGTAGGATACAATGAACAAAAGTCTACGTATTTACCTTTCAAATTTGATAAATTATTATATAATTGGACAGTTTCTGTTCTTCCACCACAAAATGCATCTCTTTCATCAATAGGTTTTTATTCTGGATCTACTTCAAGATAATTGTTTTTATCGAATTCACATTCCCAAATTGTATGAATATTAACTTTTTCTTCTGAGAAAATATCTTTTATAATTTGTAGTCTATTCATAGTATTATCGTATAATTCTTTCATTGTTTTTCTTGCTCTCATTTTACAAATTTCTTCTGGATGATAACATTTAGGACAACCATGAAAATAACAACCAAAGAATTCATATATATGATAAATTTTCTTTTCTTTAGCATGATAATAACCATCAAATTTATATTTATTGAATCTTTTCTCTCTACCTCTTTTAGCATGTTGAATAACTATACTATCTTTCTTAGCTAAATACTCTAACAATTGAATAGATTTTTTAGAATGAATATCTTGAAAAGTAGAACTTTTATGAATACCCAATGTATTCTTTTTTAACATTAATGTTTTAAATATTCTTGTACAACACTGAGCAATAGTTATGGATTGAAAATGATCTATATAATTATCTGTTATTTTAATAAATAGATTTTTATAATTATATTGTACAACCTTTAGCTAAAATTAAAACATCCAATAAACAGTAATAAAACATTTCTTTGTAAAAGTTAAAGGGAACCGATCTACTTTAAACTGTATCATACCATTTATCAAATAATACGTTATCTTTTATAGCCATAGTATTATATCCATAATATTCTTTTGATGGAAAAACACCTTTATAATTTTGATTTTCAGAAGTATTAAAGTAATGAGGAAAGTACCCTTTATTACCTTTAAAATCAAATGTTTTAGGAAAAGCTGATAATCCACATAACGTAAAATTAATAGAATCTATAAATCTTAACTCAATACCTTAAAAAAGTTTGACATTAATTGTTGTTATTTTTAACCCTGAAGAAATAGAATTATTATCTTTTTTATTATTTACTATCCATCCTAGATTTGGCTACATTTCATAACCTTTTCCATTATGTGAAATAAATGTATAGTTTTTAAATTTGTCTGATATAAAATATTTACAAAAATTATCTATCACATTTCCCTCATATTCTATTTTTTCTACATCGTTAAAACAATTATTTATATCTAAATCACTAAAGTCTATATCATTAATATTAAAATCACATTTAAATATTTTTTATATAGTTTTTTCTAAAACAGTTAATATATTCTTGATCGTAAGCTATACAAAAGTTCATATTATGTATTCCTGTTTCTTGATTAGCTTCGAAATCGAAATATATATATTTATTGTCTTTTACTTCCTTCGTTGTTAATGGTTTCATATAACATAAATGTTCTTCTCCTTTCATATATTTTTCATAACAAACCGAACATGTTCTTTCGTTACATGTATGTATTTCTGGTTTTTGATAATTTATAGAAAAAGTTTCATTACATTTTTCACAGGTCCATTGTTTACAGACTGATTGTAATACACCATTACATGTATGTTGTTCAGAATAACCAATTAAACATGTTTAACAAAATTTTCTTCTAGCAAGAAATCCTGTTATATTTGTAACTACATCGAAATGATCATCATTGTAATATAAATATATTTGATTATTATGTTCTTCATTACCTCTATATAAAATATATTCTGTACTATTAGATGTAAAAATAATTTTTCTAATCTTTCTATAGTTTTCAAATATTTTCAAATCATCTAAATCATTACCTTCTTCTTTTATTTCTACACCAGCTTCTTCATGTAAATCTAATGCTAACCATTTTTGTAATGATCTTCCTTCTTTAATATATTTTAATTGAGAATCTGTATATTTATTATTAAATAACTAATTAGAAGCTAAAGATGTTATAATTGCTCTTGCTAAACAAATTGTATCATTATTTTTAATTTGTATAATACTTCTTTTATTTATTACATCTAATATTTTTAAATCTTTACCTTTACCTTTTTTATTCGGTATAATAGATACTTCAAAAATAACTTCTAGATTTAATTCATCCGCACTATTTAACAATCTTTCCATTCTATCAAAAAAAGTCTTAAATATTATCATATGTTCTTATAGCCCATTTATCATGTTTAGTTTTAATAATATCATGAATAGGAACTATTTTAATTCTTCCATTTGGAAAATCTTTAATAGAATTTTCTATCATCTTATTAAATGCATTCATGAACACTTCTTTTTGTGGATCTAGTATTTTTATCTTATATTTAAAGACATTAATAGTTGTATTATGTTTATATTGTTTTAATAAGATTACATAATATTTTTCATCGGATAAGATACTCATCCATTTTTTAAGAAACAATTTTTTATATATTAAAAATGAAGCATCCAAAAATATATTGTTAACGTTGTAAAAACATACTGAAAATGAGTCAGTAGAACAAATAACAACAACCAACAATAGACAAATATTTAAAGCTAAATGTTCTGAATGCGGATCTAAAAAAATAGATTTATAGGTGGTTTAACAAATAAATTAGCAGATGAATTACATCATAGAGTTATAAAAAAAATCCTACAAGACGTGTTTATGTTGACTCAATAGACCAAACATGGGCAGTTGATTTAGCAGATATGCAACAATATTCAAAACAAAATAAACACTATAAATATTTATTAGCTGTTATAGATGTTTTTAGTAAATATGGTTGGCTAATTCCCTTAAAAAATAAAACAGGAGTAACAGTAAGTGAAGCATATAAAACATTATTTAAAGAAAGAAAGCCAATGTATATTTGGTCAGATAAAGGATCTGAATTTTATAATTGACAAGTAAAAGAATTGTTAAAAGATAATAATATAGAATTATATTCAACTGAGGATGAAGAAAAATCTAGTGTAGTAGAACGCTGGATAGGAACAATGAAACAACGTATGTTTAAATATTTTACTGCTCATGACACTAATAAATATTATGATGTATTAGATGATTTAGTTAAAGATTATAACAATACAATTCATTCTTCTATTAAAATGACACCTATTGAAGCAAGTGAATTAGAAAATGAATCAACAGTGTATCAGAATTTATATCCAGAAAAAGTAAAGGAAATTAAGAGCAAAGCGGTTCCCTTTATAAAACCTAAATTCAAAGTTGGAGATAGGGTAAGAATAGCAAAAATGAAAGTTAAGTTTGAAAAGGGTTATTCTACTCGTTGGAGAAGAGAAATATTTGTAATTGAAAAGGTTTTAGATACAGTTCCTGTTACTTATAAAATAAAAGATTTAAAAGATGAAAAAATACAGGTAAATTTTATGAACAAGAATTACAAATTACCGAATTTTAAGCTATAAAAATGAGTATCTTTGGACAGAAAACAAACAACACTGAACTTAATAATAAAATGAATATACCATTAGATATGGGCGGTAACGCGATAATTAATTTAGGAGATTCTAATAAACCTTATGATGCTGTTAGCAGGAGGTTTGTCTTTAGAAAAATCCAAAGTGTAATAGGTAATTATAAACTTGACGACATTACAACAATTAAAGATTTACTTCAAACTGAAAAGTCAAACATTGATCAACTTACTGAAAGTATTAAAAATAATGAAGAAGCAATAATTACACTGCACGGTAAACTCCAGAAATAAATGGCAATCTTATCAGAGTCCCTTGGTAAAACAGATGATGAAATAAAAGTTACATTGAAGACAAACATTGTTTTAATCGCAGAACAAATCAAGGTAATAAAGGATAGCATGATTAAACACAACGAACTTAAAAACAAGCTTGCTGAGGCTGAGAAAAAGCTACAAAATATGTATCAGTTAGAAATTAAAGAAGAAATAAAAACGTTAAAAGATGACTCAACGGCATTGTTTAATACATTTCTGAAAACTTTGATGATTTCTAAGCACAAGTAGAACAATTTGCTTCACAAAGAAGCGATGCCCAAGATGGAGAAATTAATACTTTAAAAGATTCTTTAAACGACATGAAGAACTTATTAAATAATTACGACAGAGTAATGCAGACAGAAATTACCAGACTTGATGGGAATGTAAAGAAAATTGCAGATGGTACCCGAGATGCAGTAATATATATAAAAAGTAAAATAGAAAGTCTCGAAAAGGTGCAAAATAAACGAGCTGATGACTTAGGTAAAATAATACTTGATACAAACAAGGAGATTTCTGATATTATAAATAACAAAATATATCATGTTTCTTTATTCCATATGTGGAATGATTCTACTCTAGATGTTAAAGTTTAACCTGCTATTTCGGATGCTTACGAAATCGGTTAAAATAATCGTTATATTATGACTCATGACCTATTTGTGTTTTTTGAGTCTCATTCATCACCTGTTGTAAATTATAATAATTATATAGAAGAGGTACGTGAATCGAATATAGGTGACTTAAGAAAAGTGAGTGGTTTTACAATTAAAATGATGGAACATACTACATTAATATATAACTGATAATAAAGGGTAAAGAAAATAAACCAAGCAACTTTTTATTGATATGGCAGGAAAATTACAGATCTGAAAACGAAGACAGGAATCATGAAGTACTTTTTAAAAAATCAACGGATGCAGATGTCTTTGAGGCGTTATAAAGCAACAGTTTTTAAAGAAAACATCAATTGCAATTATTCCAGTCCTGATTACCGCCCAATGATTTACTATTGAAAAAGGCAGTTACATTAGATTTACTTATTCTTGTGAAAGCTTATTAGAAGTGATTGCAATAAAATAGATAAATACAGAATCCCTAAAGAAAGCCCAACACGGCAAAACTGAAAATGTTGCAGGCTCGGTTTGATTGAGCCTGTTCATGGACGGTACTGGAAAGTGCAAGTTACCGTCCACGCCCCCTAGCACCGGCTTAAGCAGAATTCAACATTTAAACATGAAATAGTAAAATTTTGAATTTAGAAACATCCGCAGATGTGTTCATACGGCGGTTATCATGGAACCTTCAATGTGACACTTCCGTGCCATTCCATGAAAAGCGGCGTATGGTCCCCAAGTAATAAAAAGCGTGTGCCCTAAACGAGAAAACAATGGGCGGAACTAAATAAAATGGAATTTTGATAGGGGATCAGAGGTTATGAAGCCTGCGTATCACAGATAAGACGTCAAAAGACAAATTTAAAAGGCAGGCAACATATCCTAAGGGTGATTCAACATTATTCAAGTAGGAATATTGGAACCACCCAACTAGAAAATGCTGAAAAGTTAAAACTAAAAATACTACAAGCACAACAATAATGTCGTGCTGAACGATCTTCAAGGATCGAAAATATAACATCATTGATTAAATGTACGGGGAGACTTTTTACAGCCGCCACACGGCACAAATAACACGGATGTGATCGTAAATAGATAAATACAGAATCCCTAAAGAAAGCCCACGGCAAAAACTGAAAATGTTGCAGGCTCGGTTTGATTGAGCCTGTTCATGGGCGGTACTGGAAAGTGCAAGTTACCGTCCACGCCCCCTAGCACCGGCTTAAGCAGAATTCAACATTTAAACATGAAATAGTAAAATTTTGAATTTAGAAACATCCGCAGATGTGTTCATACGGCGGTTATCATGGAACCTTCAATGTGACACTTCCGTGCCATTCCATGAAAAGCGGCGTATGGTCCCCAAGTAATAAAAAGCGTGTGCCCTAAACGAGAAAACAATGGGCGGAACTAAATAAAATGGAATTTTGATAGGGGATCAGAGGTTATGAAGCCTGCGTATCACAGATAAGACGTCAAAAGACAAATTTAAAAAGCAGGCAACATATCCTAAGGGTGATTCAACATTATTCAAGTAGGAATATTGGAACCACCCAACTAGAAAATGCCGAAAAGTTAAAACTAAAAATACTACAAGCACAACAATAATGTCGTGCTGAACGATCTTCAAGGATCGAAAATATAACATCATTGATTAAATGTACGGGGAGACTTTTTACAGCCGCCACACGGCACAAATAACACGGATGTGATCGTAAAATAGATAAATACAGAATCCCTAAAGAAAGCCCAACACGGCAAAACTGAAAATGTTGCAGGCTCGGTTTGATTGAGCCTGTTCATGGACGGTACTGGAAAGTGCAAGTTACCGTCCACGCCCCCTAGCACCGGCTTAAGCAGAATTCAACATTTAAACATGAAATAGTAAAATTTTGAATTTAGAAACATCCGCAGATGTGTTCATACGGCGGTTATCATGGAATCTTCAATGTGACACTTCCGTGCCATTCCATGAAAAGCGGCGTATGGTCCCCAAGTAATAAAAACCTATTACTATACTTCCTACTATTAATGCTGTTTTTTTATCTTCGTGTTCTATTGCTATTTTTTTCTGGTGTTTCTTTATGTTCTTTTATATCTGGTAAAGATTTTTTGTTGGTGTTCCTTTAATTTCTTTATGTTGAATTGTTTTAATTGGTTGAATATTAACATCATTATTCAATCCAAGCTTTTGATAATCACTTGCTACTATAATTTTATTAATATAATTTTGTATTTCTCCAATTCTTAATTCCATATTACTAGGAGACATGTACAAACCCATTCCGTAAACATAATCAACTTTACTTCTGGCATAATTTAATGTGTTTTGATATCTTTTAATTTCACTTGGTAAATCTACCATTGATAGCATCCTCAACGTTTGCAAGGAATTGTTTTTGTGCATCAAAAGCTGTCCCTGATCCGAGTATATCTGTTCTCGTTTGAGCTTGTGAACCAAGAATAGCCCAGCAATATGTCCTTATGGATTCGTTAATCCGTTCAACACCTGCTCTTGTAAAACCTTCTGACATATCAAGAACAAATGTTGTCTACACATTCTTAACATCATATGCTTGTTGAATGTAATAAATGTGCACTTTTAAGGTGGAAGAAATTCACATGATGAAACACCACAACGTCTTACTCCTGACACTTCAGGTCCAAATGTCATTTTTGATAAATCTAAATCAGATGCTGTACTACTTGCAATGTGGCGGAACGAGTTATTGTGTCTAAAATATGTTCTTTTCCAAGCAGTATGACCTGTTGTATAGATTATTCCAAGACCATCACCACTCGGATACATTTTTTGCCTCTAGTCTGCATGATGGTCTACATTAAACTCTTTGCATATTCGTTCGTAAGCACCACGGTCATAACTGTTGTTGAAGGCATTCCAGATTTTATCTTGCGGTAGAGCAATAGCTAATTCAAACAGTATTCGTCTTGTTTGGTAGTAAACATGAAACAAGAATAGTGAGCCAGTCAACCCACCTGCTTTTAAATGATTATTGACATCTATACCACAACCTGTAGTGGTACACCATATTGCAAAGTTTAGTTGGTTTGCCAGAATGATAACTAGTCTGTACTCCAACGTTTTACGATCTCATTTGATGTTACGTGTGGTAATACGTATTTTTCAAATACATTTGGGAAATCTACGTTGAAGCTTTTCCCATCTGATGAAATAACAATTGATTGTTTTATAATTGAGCTTTGCGACCCTTGGTTGTTAATAATTTTCTTTTTGAATACTCCGGAGTGAGGATATTTAACTTCTTCGTTGTATTTGAAAGAATTTACTGTCATTTTAATTTATAAAAAAATGTATCATACAATTTCCAATATTAATAAGACAATACACTTGCAACAATATATAGATAACAAGTGTGGTAATAAGAAAATTGGATTGAAGAGTTTTACTTATACTATGGGTTGGTATAATTTGGTTGATGAATATATCCGAAATGATAATAAGATTACGAATGGTAATTATAGTTTCCAACAAATAGCAGATATATTTGAAAGTTATATTTCATTATCTGTAAATGAAACAAATGTTATTGCTTCTTTAATTACTCCCGATGAATTGAGGATCAGTAAAGGTTTAAGCCTAATATTAGGGTTTAAAAATAAGAAAATATTCAGTGCTAATGAAACACACTATGGTGAAATAACAATAGATTTTGCACCGTATAAACAACTATATGTTCATCTTGAGCAGATAAATAGCGCTTACAATTTCTGTGATGGTGCTCCTAGTAATATTACTAATATTCTTGGTGTTGTTTCTCTTGAGAATAAGGCGTTTGGTGATATCTTTCATACGCATTTTAGTAATCCAGAATACAAACAATTAGCACATGGCGATATTTCAGAATTAAGTATAAGCGTTTGTGATGAGAAAGGTAAGAAAATAAACAACAATGGATTTCCAATAACTTGTGTGTTAAAAAATTATATTGACGCACGACGCGAGAAAACCGGTCTTAATGACACTACAAAAAATGTGCGGTACAACGATTTAAATGGCGTCACTCTTATTGCGTATACACATGTAAACACGGAAATGTCTTTTATCGTGTGTTAGCTCTATTGTTTATTGTTAGAATTCAGAGGAAAGTTTATATGATAGAGGAGGAGTTAGAAGTAAGTGTCTTTAAAATGTATAATTTATGAAAAACAACAACAAAAAACATATTATGCATGTTTATTGATCAGAGCATCGAATTGCTAGATATTTACTGTTGGTAATTTAACACTGACGTTTACAGTACTTGACGACTCGAGTAAGGTACTGAATAAAATTTTCAGCACTTTAAGTATGCTTTGAAATACAGAAGAATAAATTAATCTGCAACATACATCAGTGCCTTTATATAGAATAAATTTACGTTGCTTTGATCTTGGACTTAGTCTAGGCCCTATTGTATGGGTTTCCAATTTGCAGGCAGATTTAAATTTATGTTGATTTAGGAATAATCTAAATCAATCGAGTTAAATTAATATCTTATCATAATACATTTCAGAATATGTTCTTATAATTCATTTAGAATATGTGAGCAATATGTGAGCAATAAAATAATATATGTCCAAAATATGCTACGTCATGGAATAAAAAAAGTTTTTTTAGATTTAGTACGTATTGTCTTTTATTGATTAATTAGCACGTTGATGTATCGCTGAGAGAATAGCTCTGTGGATAATGCAGTGGCCTCACATTCAAACAAAAACTGATATCTGCCATACTTGAATTTTTTCCAAGCTTATTTTTATAAGATTCAATACACTAAAGAATTGAAAAGAATGCATATGATTTCTATTCGGACTATATCATGATTCCTATGACCGTGATTGCAAAAATCGTGGTTTTAAAAACTTCAAATTTATTTTTTACATAGGATATCCTTTTGAAATTTTATTTGAAAGAGATCTATAAATGAGTGCATAAGGCGTAGTGTTGCCACACGTGACTCGGAGGAAATGTCTGTCCATCTTACGTTTATCCTGGTATTTTTCTTATTTTGTAGCAAAATAGTTACAGTGATATAAGGGACAAGAGGTTTAATATACATGTATTCTCTAAACTACCATCTAAACAATCAGATTAACATCAGTACTAGAAGATATAAGATATACTACTAAAATACTACAACCACTACTTGTCAACTCATATAGTATCAGTACAAATATCAGTACTGCTGCACCAGTATGTTTTGTTTAAAAGCAAATAGATACCAGTGCTTTAACATTTAAGGGATTTTACTATCATTTTACCATGTCTGTACACCTTAAAATATCTCTTTTTTAACTTGGTCTTACTATTTTCTCTAAAGTTAAAGACTTAATATGAGTATAGATTGTGTAATAAATTACTTAATATTGTACTATATTATAACAAGCAAGTGTTATATTTTACGGCTGGTTACCGTTATTTATTATTTTATGGGGGGGGGGCGATAAGACAGGACAAAATGAAAAAGATCGAGTACCGTATGCAAGTAGCCGATACTGATTCAAGAAATCTTCATTAAATAAGATTTTACTTACTTCTAGTTATATTAGGCAATCTGAACTGATTCTGTTTTCCCAAGACAAAATATATGTATCATGAGGGGCATGTAGTATTGTTAAAAAAAAACACAAATTT
>NW_026853128.1:0-31224 GCF_026571515.1 Ruditapes philippinarum | reverse complement strand
TAAACCGAGGGCAACTTTCAACCAAGTTAGCCAGTAATGGACTAAAGGTGCACTTGCCCGATATAATGACCTGTTTACTACATATGTTCCGCAGCAATTTTTCAGACTGGAATAAAATCAAGCAATAACGTAATTGTTCTAATATATTTATTTATTCGATTTTTTGAGATGCGGCTAACAACTCGGTGTCCAACTCGGTATCAGCCATTTCTTGCTCCTCCATACTGCCACTGGTAGATGTTGATGCAGTTACTTTGTTTAATGCGTGTGCGTTATCAGACATTGTTATCAGTTCATCTATAGACATGGTGTAATAAGAGTTCAGTGACATTAGAGTTTTGTGTCCAACCAACTTAGCAACATGAATGCCTGGTACTTCATTCCTTCGTTTCTCTGTAACAGTTGTCTTCCTCCCAATGTGGTTAGTATGTCTACCTGGCAGTTTGGTTTCTCTGACATGACCTTTGCAATTGTTCCTAACTTGTTTTTGCCCATCGCCGAATTCATGAACCAGCTTATGTCACTTCCTGGCTTGTAGTTAGGATTCAACCCAACATAAAACTTAGAGTCAGGGGTCTTCATCTTGTCTGGACGATTTTCTGCATATCATTTCTACATTTCTACTGGACAGTCCTTGTCTCCTACAAAGCACGTTCAAATATAGATAAGTCAATACCATCTATATAAAAATCTGGAAACAAAGTGATACCTCGGAAGCATTTACCACAAAAATACAAGAGAATTGTAGACTCGGGACCATACCCCGCTTTTCATGGAATGGCACTACTGTGTCACATTGAAGGTTCCATGAAAACCGCCGTATGAACACATCTGCGGATGTTTCTAAATTCAAAATTTTACTATTTCATGTTTAAATGTTGAATTCTGCTTAAGCCGGTGCTAGGGGGCGTGGACGGTAACTTCACGTACCGTCCATGAACAGGCTCAATCAAACCGAGCCTGCAACATTTTCAATTTTTGCCGTGTTGGGCTTTCTTTAGGGATTCTGTATTTATCTATTTGATTGAGTCTGTACATGAGGGATAATGAATAAGTGCAACATCCCTCACGCCCCCTAGTACCGGCTTAAACGGTTCTTAATTCTCAAAATATGATAAACAAGATCGACAAGGAAAGGCGGCATTCAATGAACGCAGCCCCCACCCAACCCAGCAACAAGCGCCAGCGGCAAGGAGCCCAGGAGGACCCCAAAGAAAAACAGGACAGGGCACAAGGCAGAGTACGGGCAGGCAAACCACTACATCAGAATACATAATAAGTAACTTATAAGGAAATAAAACAAAACAAATAAATGATTTAATATAAGATAGATAAATATAGAATCCCTAAAGAAAGCCCAACACGGCTAAATTGAAAATGTTGCAGGCTCGGTTAAAGCCCACAATGTCAAAAGGCACAGGGGAAGGGGACATGAGACACGGGGAAGGGGGGGGGGGGGAAGAAATAAAATAAATATAAACCAGGGACAAGGGAAGATACTTACCGTAGACGAGAAACAACAAGAGACACTCAAAACTTAAAAGTGCTAGCATCAATGATCCTGAAGGAGCAGAAAAATATAACAACAATGAAGTGAAGTACTGGGCTACTTTTTACGGCTGCCACACAACACTTGACACCGGTTGTTGTGAAGTATAAAAATCTGGAAACAAAGTTATCCCTCGGAAGCATCAATCACAACAAAATTACAAGAGAGTTGCAGACTCAGTTTGATTGAGTCTGTACATGAGGGAAAATGAATAAGTGCAACATCCCTCACGCTCCCTAGCACCGGCTTGAGCGGTACTCAATTATCAACACTTAAAAGTGCTAGACTCAATTATTCCGAAGGACCAGAAAAATATAACAACACTGAAGTAAAGTACGGGGCAACTTTTTACGGCTGCTACACAACACTTGACACCTGCTGTTGTGAAGTAAAAAAATCCGGAAACAAAGTGATCCCTCGGAAGCATTAATAACAACAAAAATACATGAGAATTGCAGACTCAGTTTGATTGAGTCTGTACATGAGGGATAATGAATAAGTGCAACATCCCTTACGCCCCCTAGCACCGGCTTGAGCAGTACTCAATTCTCAACACTTAAAAGTGCTGGCATCAATGATCCCGAAGGACCAGAAAAATATAACAACACTGAAGTGAAGTACGGGGCAACTTTTTACGGCTGCCACACAGCACTTGACACCTGATGTTGTGAAGTATAAAAATCTGGAAACTGAATGATCCCTCGGAACCATTAATCACAACAAAACTACAAGAGAATTGCAGACTCGGTTTGATTGAGTCTGTACATGAGAGATAATGAATAAGTGCAACATCCCTCACGCCCCCTAGCACCGGCTTGAGCGATACTCAATTCTCAACACTTTAAAGTGCTGGCATTAATGATTTCGAAGGACCAGAAAAATATAACAACACTGAACACAGTTTTTTCATAGTTGAAATGTTTGCGATTTTTTTTAAATTTGATTTAATGAGCGGTTTTCAAGATTTTACATGAGCTGTGTATGTCCAGTCTGTTTAGTAGATTGTTAGTATAGATTACGATTTTTACGATTTTGATGTCATATATAGGATCTACAATGTAAAAGTAAAACACTAATTTCATCGGTTTATACATGATAAACTTTTACAAAACCTGGTTGTGCGAACATTTTTGGCACAAAATCCTTTGGGTCACTAGCGATGCCGTCCTTTGTCTTAGTCAACCTCTCAGTAAAAGCTAAGTACTCTCTCCCTGATGCAGTTGTGAGTAGCACTACATCTTCCCACAGCATTGTTTGATGCTCCTGTCTACCACGTAAACCAAAGAGAAGAATATTGTTCAGCCAGATAGTGTTAGACAAAGCTTTGAACAGGTGTTTCTGTAAATTGATAAAAATAAGTTACATTTGACGCACGACGCGAGAAAACCGGTCTTAATCAGTGTGGCAATACCACGTGACATTGACGTCATTTTCGGCATCATTTCCAAGACAAATGTTGCTCGATTCGGAAAAGAAAATAGCCGTAAATATTTTATTTCTGTACCAATTTCTTTGGGATATGCACCAGTCTACGGGGAAAAATATAAGCTTTCCATAGAATATTGGATCTTCGTCAGTATATAATATAGATAAATACAGAATCCCTAAAGAAAGCCCAACACGGCAAAATTGAAAATGTTGCAGGCTCGGTTTGATTGAGCCTGTTCATGGACGGTACTGGAAAGTGCAAGTTACCGTCAGGCCCCCTAGCACGGCTCAAGCAGAATTTTTACATTTAAGCATATTGAACTGGTAAAAATTTAGAATTTTGAAACATCCGAGATGTGTTATCATATACGGCGGGTTCATCATGGAACCTTCAATGTGACACGGAAGTGCCATTCCATGAAAATCGGCATATGGTCCCCAAGTAAAAAAATGCAGCCGTTTTATCAAACACTTTGCCTAACCTTGGAAGTTGCTTGTATTAGAGCGGGCTTCAGTTGCAAGCTATTTCGTTTTTTGGGCGTTATCTGGTCTACGGGCCATAATTAGAAAGTAGGTTTACATCAACCGGGAGTACGGAAGGCAAAACTCTACCTAAATATGTTCATATTTTTATAATGAATGACATAAATCTTACATTTTACTTCAATTGTCAAATCTGGCACCAGTTTCAAGTCGAAAAAAAAGGACTACAGTTTAAAGCCGATTTTAGAATCCGTTGCAAATGCGATGCAACATGCCTACCCGTTCTCTTTCTACTATTTAGTTTTTCATTGTTGATCTTTCACAGAGAGATTATGAAAAACTGATTGTTCCTTATAGCAAAACACTTACTTGTATCGCAATAGTGCACGTCAAATCACGTAGATTTAGTCCTGTCGGAAAATGTATTGCTCATCTTTTCCTATGTAGTTAAATGTGTTTTATTCTATTTCACAATTGCGAAATTGATAAGAAATATATGTGCTCTCAGTGAGAGAAAGAGTTAATATAAAAAACACTTTTGTATGATATGGAAAGGGTTACACTTTAAACGCGAGTGTTTGTTAAGCTAAAGGTATTTTTTTCAGTTTATTCTGACAACACACTGACACTCGTGAATGTGACGAAACAGGTTCTTCTGTCCTCAAAAGAGAGACTTTTAAAAGGTATATATTTTTCTGGAATTGTTGTATAATAAAGTTCTATAGAGTTTTGATAAACTAAAACACAATTTGAACTTGGAACTTTGGCCTTGTAAATCTGATAGAATTGTTACTTAGTTGCATTACTTATAATTCTCTATTTATCAAAAAGACCCAAAATAGCCATGAATAAGAACGAGAATGGACGCCATGTGGAGTAAACAAAGTAGAAAATAGTTAACAGATAAATGATTTTACAAACCCAACATCCATCGATCAAAATCAAAAAATTTCTTGAAACAAAACATTCAAACATGATTATCAATAATTACATGTATATAATATTTACATTAACAGCTGTAAATAGCAACATCGGCAAGATCTATGACTGGGGTCCATATGCCACTGATGCGCCAATTGAATAATTGATAGCTAACATAAGGCCTTAGTAAAATTACGATTACATTTGAAGAGTAATTTCAATTCTTATCCTTCAACTGTCAAATGACTTACTTCTTTATTTACATATCAGATAATTCACTTATTTAGTATATGCGTCACGTTTATCATGTTTTAGATTTTAATGTGCGATCCTTTTTTAATCTTAAAATGGGCTACAAAAAGCCTGTTTAGGACATTTGCAGGTCATGCCGCGTGCAATAATCCATGCATTTACAGCCAATGGCCACATCGATAAGAAATAGTCCCAAATAGCCCTATCGTTTTTATTCAGTTGAAAGAGACATTATTGTTAAAAAAGTTCTACTCGATTTAAATGTTTTCAAACCACAAATATTCCGTTCCCTTCCTCTCTTTACAATGTATATTGGTTGAGCTCTCTGATAAAAGCTGAGTTGACTGATATAATTAACTAAATTTGTCAGATATGCAGTTCATCAACAGAAATAAATGCAATTATAAAATAGATAGTGTTTAATAGTGTTCTTAAGTTAACGAAGTTATAAATCCAGTTCACGAAAACGGTTACCGTGGGTATGAAAACAGGATATAAAAATATTTTTATCAACGAGTGCCACTGTGTTAAAAAGCTTAATCCATCATATACTAAAAGATTGCTACAGGTTCTTTATATATATACAAATGGCTCTTTACAAAAGAATAACATTTGACTTTAAAATTGCCGCGCGTCGAGGCGTAAACCCTTTTTACAGCATACAAATCGAAGTGATCCGGAATTTGCACGTTCATTGGACAGGCCAGCTAAGTCAATCAGAGGCCTGAAACATTTTCAATTTTGCCGTTTTAGGGGAAATTTAGGGTTTCTGTTTTCTATTCCATGTTTAGTTATTGCTACATAACACAAATAAATGTTCATAATCATTACGTGTGAAAGAACAATGATTAAAGAGTAAATCAATTTCTTTACAAATACTGCAGTACAGACAAACAATTTTACTACTTTTAAAATCACTTAAATATCGCAAGCGAGGAAAAATTATTTAAATATTCATTTGTGTTTATGTAAATTGTATAGAAAATAAAAGTTTTTTCATGGTTACACAATTATAGAAAGAGAACGGAAGGCATGTTGCTTTGCGCATTTGCAACGGATTCTAAAATCGGGCTTTAAAACTGTAGTCCTTTTTTTTCGACTTGGAACTGGTGCCAGATTTGACAATTGAAGAAAAATGTAAGATTTATGTCATTCATTATAAAAAAAATGAACATATTTAGGTAAGAGTTTTGCCTTCGCGTACTCCCGGTTGATGTAAACCTGACGTTTTTTTAGATCATGGCGTAGACCAGATAACGCCAGAAAACGAAAAGGAGCTTGCAACTGAGAAGCCCGCTCTAAAACAAGCAATCTTCCAAGGTTTAGGCAAAGTGTTTGATAAACGGCTTATATACTGACGAAAGATCCAATATTCTATGGAAAGCTTATATTTTTCCCCGTAGACTGGTGCATATCCCAAAGAAATTGGTACAGAAATAAAATATTTACGGCTATTTTCTTTTCCGAATCGAGCAACATTTGTCTTGGAAATGATGCCGAAAATGACGTCAATGTCACGTGGTATTGCCACACTGTTAATGACACTACAATAAATGTGCACTACAGCGATTTAAATGACGTCACTCTTATTGCGTATACACATGTAAACACGGAAATGTTTTTTATCGTGTGTTATTGTTTTTAAGTGTAGATCTATTATCGTTAGGATTCACAGAAAAGTTTATATGATGGAGGAGGAGTTAGAAGTAAGTGTCTATAATGTATAATTTATGAAAAACAGCAACAAAAACATATCATGTTTATTAATCAGAGCATCGAATTGATAAATATTTACTGTTGGTATTAAATTTAACACTGACGTTTACAGTACTGTACTCACTACTGTACTGTACTGTATTATTATTAGTCTGTATATCCACAGTACACCAAGAATAGACAGAAGAATAAATTAATCGGCAACGTACATCGGTGCCTTTAAATAGAATACATGTATATTTAGGTTGTTTTGATCTTAATTAGATCTAAGTCTATTATAGGGGTTAATCAATTGCTTTCATATTTTATAGACTAATCTAAATTTAGGTTGCTAATCAGCCGCAAGTTACTTTAATACTCTTTTTCATTATTCATTTAGAATATGTTTCTATAATTCATTTAGAATATGCAAGCAATAAAATAATATAGATCATGGAATGAAAAAAAAAGTTTTTTAGATTTAATATTGTCTTTTATTGATTAATTAGCACGCTTAAGAATTGCTGAGAGAATAGCTCAGTGGATAATGCAGTGGCCTCACATTCAAACAAATCGAGTTCGTATCCTGGCTGATTCCAAATTTTTATATCCGTTTTTTATTCATTATTTTTTTGTCATTCATAGGATCTGAAATCCCTCTACTCGGATTACTTTGAAAGAACACCTATCAACTCACAAAACAGATTTTTCGAGAGATACTGACTTTGATTTTTCAGACGTGGAAAAATGTGACACTAGTGCAACGACGGCACTGCGGGACCACGTTCTTCTCGCACAAAAAGGTAATAATAGGAAAATTTGTAATAATAGGAAAAGAACAATAATGTAGCAATACACTTATAAATAATTTAAACAAATATCTGCCATGCTTGAATTTTTTCAAAGCGTATTTTTTATAAGATTCAATACACTAAAGAATTTAAAAGAATGCATGTGATTTTTATTCGGACGATATCATAATTCCTATGCCCGTGTTTACAAAAATCGTGGTTTTAAAAACTTCAAATTTATGTTTTACTTAGATATTCTTTTTGTAATTTTATTTGAACGTGATCTATATAATGAGTGCATAAGGCGTAGTGTTGCCACACGTGACTCAGAGGAAAAGTTTGTCCATCTTACTTTTATCCTGAATATTTTTTTTATTTTGTAGCAAAATATTTACAATGATATAAGGACAATATGTTTAAATATATACTCTAAACTACCATCTTATAAAAATCAGATATACATCAGTACTAGGGATATATCTACTAACATACTACAAACCACTACTTGTCAACTCATATAGTATCAGTACAAATACAAGTACTGCTGCACCAGTATATTTAGTTTTGAAAGCAAATGAATACCAGTGCTTTAACATTTTAGGGATTTTTCTATCATTTTACCAAGTCTGTACACAGTTAAAATATCAGTCTTTTAACTTGGTCTTACTATTTTCTCTAAAGTTAAAAGACTTAATTTGTGTATAGATTGTGTAATTAATTACTTATTGGACTATATTTTAACAAGCATTCGTTATATTTTAGGGCTGGTTGCGTTGGTTAAGACAAAATACAAAATATATGTATCATGAACACTGTAGTATTGTTAAAAAGCACTTCAAATCGCAGCAGGTAATTAAGGCTTTTCAATATTCTAACAAAAAAAAATATTTTAAGGACATGCGCGGTGTTCAGTTGATGCGGGGTTCGCACATCTAAAGATTAAATTCCGGTGGCATGATTTAGAAACACTTCATCAGCTGGCCCATGTTAAAGAGATGTCATCTACAACCAACAGCCTGTATGTTACCCCAAGTTGTCATGGCGACAATGGAAACCCGTTCTAGAGGGATTTTTCAAACCAATTATTGTTTTAAGGTAACATATGTTTATCTTATTTAAATGAAAATGTTGAAACTCAGAACTCCAGACTCAGAAAATATCTTAAACATGAAAAATTAAGGGTTAATTTTTTCTTTAATCGTTTACAAGAAGCTTTATTTTCTTCTTCGATTTAGTTTAACTTTATATTATGAAGACAATGTAGATACTGTATAAATGATTCCTTAAAGAGTAATATAAGCTCTATCTGTTAAAAACTTATTAATAAAATTAAACGTCCGAGGCGAGTGGTTAAGGGCGTTGACTTCAAACTACTTGCCCGCTCACCGCTGTGGGTTCGAATCCCAACAGGGATTTTGGATTCTTTCATGTGAGGAAGCTATCCAGCTAGCTTCCGGAACGTCGGTGGTTCTACTCAGGTGCCCGTTCGTGCCTGAAATAATGCACGGAAGGGCACCTGAGGTCTTCCTCCACCAGTAAAGCTGGAACGTCGCGATATGACCTATACTGTGTCGATGTGACGTATAACCCAAACAAACAAATAATAAAATTAAAAAAAAAAAAAAAAACAGAAAAAAACATAAGGAAATGGTTCTGTAATCACATAAAAAATAGAAATTGTTGTTACATAGAATGCCTCCACATGTATATGTTCGTGATCAGCATAAAATGTTTCGGAACAAAACATTATTCGCAACATATATCCAGCTAATACACTTTAATGTGAAATTCTGTAACATTTTTTTTCTGGTTTAATTAGATTTATATGTATACTATACGGATAGTCTTATTTTACAAAAAAAAATATTTTACACACATTTACAGTTGATGAAAATCAGTCATGTGACCAAGTTTACTGTCATGCTCTAAAAACTGTTTAAGCTCTTCCGTTCTTTTAACTTACCGAGTTGTAAATGTGCTCCGAATAATGTTGTTTTTTATTTATTAACGCATATAAGGAAATAAGTTTGCGTTATTTTTCATTACGGATATTGATATTTATCATTTTTCTATTGATAGAAAATTCCTGCACTTCCGGTTCCAGTCGAACCAGTGTGGTTATGGGCAAAATAATACCTGAAGGCGAGGAATATTAGATTCAAGTCTTGAAAGAACACGGATTCCGGTTCAGTTCATGTGTCCGTCCAAGCATTATTACGCATAGGGAATGTCAGCAGTGTTGCGAAGTGTGCGTGTGTTCGTCAGTCAAGACAGTTAATCATATTATCAGTGATTAAGGTGAGCTGACTGTTTATAACAGCTAAGTGGCAGATTTAAATATCCAGAACTGTTGTTGTTTGTTGTGTTAAAATATACGGCCATTGTTTCTGTTATAAAGAAAAAGAGAACTTTTTTATTTAACTATGTTTTTTTCCATAAGTATAAACGTTAAACGTAGACTTATATACTTTTGTTGATTTATTTCTTTTGGTATTTACCGCTAAAAATTTGTCTCATTTCAATCTATGTGACCCGGGCATACTAAAACCCCACCAACACACCTGTGTCTTCCCGTTCAATATATATTTGTTTTTCAAGCAGTATATTAGTCTGAAAAATTTCCCGTAAAGATGATGAATAATTTTGTCCACATTAAAGGTATATAGTGTTGTAATTGTTGAAAAAACAATTATTTGCGCCATGTATGACTTGCTTATGGGCGTTGTTATACGTTGCTAAGCCAACGCTAAAATCGAAATAAGCGGGAAGTCTATAGGTTAAATAACTTAATTACTAACTTCTTTACAGCTTAAGCATACTAATGCAGTGAACTTAAGATTTAAATATTATTGCCGTTTTAATTTTCTAATTAACAACGTTAAACGTCAAAATTTTTCGACGTCATGTGTTTACAAAGTGATCAAATATATAACGTTCGTTAAATTGGTATATCTAAATACCTAACCCTTTGATTTGAAAACGGTCTTCACCGTCGTATTCAGAAAGAAATTCTCTACAATAATATGTGAAAAACAGAATTTCGAAAAAAATGTCATTAAGACCGGTTTTCTCGCGTCGTGCCTCATTTGTATCTTATAACAGTATTATGCGATTGAAGGCAGTAAATCAGTTACCATGATATTGTATATCATCCATAACTCATAATGAGATCGAAAGAACTTATGCTGGGTTTTTTCTAAATTTCTTGACAGCAATAAATTGATAATTATGACTGATTGACAGTTGTATTGATTGACATTCAAACGATACGTCACAGTTTTCATGACGTCAGTTTTACTGTGGTAGTCTATGTATAGTGTAGCCACATGAACGGCTCATGTAAACATGAAATTTTAGTGATTTTATTGTGTGTTAATGTAGGATCGATATTTAAATTTTAGTGGTTGTGGATTTCAGCAGATCATGGAACAGGTAAATGGTTTATTTATAAAAAGAATTACTTGATCTACTGCAGATATGTCATTCTATGTACATTAGAAATATAACATATATGCTAAGAGCTATTAGATCTGATTTTATAAAGATAACATGGGCCATTTTCAGAATAATGCGTGATAAGACATAGCCTATTTAACTGATGGTCCTTTACTTACCATTGCCAAGAAACCCATTTTGCTTCAATATTGCGATCTCTTCACCAGTGAATGGATCTGCACGATTTTTCTTGTTGCCTTTTCCCAGGGCTGGGAATCAAAACTGCGTCGTATCCTACAAAATGTAAACAAACGCCGCCATCTTGGAACGAAAAACGTATGTTTTTGTTTATAACTCTTTTTGTTGGAAATGACTGAAAACCAGATATATGTATTAACACGCTACACTATTTTCCGCTTCGTTCGGTATATGTTGCTTGCACAACTATTTTGTTAAACAAAAGTTATAGCGAACTTGCAACTCTAAGCGAAGCAGAATGCTTTTGTGAAAATGTGTGGATACGACGCAGTTCATATTGCTTTATCCATCGTTTTTCCTTCAAATAAATTATATACTCATTTCAGAGTTTACCATTTACTTCGAAATATAATTTTGCATCATTTACTAAAATTTCATTAGAAAGAGATGTTTATTTTCTAAGAAAATAATGATTGTTACGAAATGATACGACGCAGTTGAAAATAAAATATGATACGACGCAGTTGTATTTTTTTGGCAGTCTTTTCAACAGGGATAATTTTGGCAATATATGTCTATTTTATTGAATAATCACTTGCGCTAGATAAAAAACCCAGATTTTATGCGGTGTATAACTAGTGTATATAGCGATGTTCTGTTGCTTTTGATTATTTAGAATATATTGTGTCGTGCCCAATATAACATTTAATTTGAAAGTGTACATTGCGGAAGCTACTTCACAGTTAAACATGAACATGTTACTTAATTCATCATAATTTTTTAAAATAATTTCTTATATTTTCCTGTATGTTCAATATTATCCCTATTTTTTGGCATATAAATATATAGAAGTCTATGAACCTGAATTTATTTTGGCTAGCTAAGCTCTAAGTTAACTGTGATTCTGCATGTTCTGGGTAATGAATGTTTTTTTTTTAGGTTTGTCTCTACACATTAGCTTTACTGGGGGCGAAGACCTCAGATGCGCCTTTGTGCATTATTTCAGGCAAAATGTTGCACCTGCAGAGAACCATCGACATTTTGTAACTACATGTAGCTTGATAGGTTTCCACACGAAAGAATCAAAAGTCTCTGGTGGTTTTCGAATTCATAGCAGTTCAGTTCAAGTGATTTGAATCAGTAAACATAAACAGCTCGGCTTCGGTCGAACACCTGTCTGATTTTTTTTCAACAATTTGTTTACGTCAGCTGTACAAATAAGCAGTTTTAGTTGTTTTTATTAATTTCTGGCGTGAGGTTTTAAGATTATAAATATTTAAATTAATTATAAAGACAATAAAATTTAACTTTCTTATTGAAATGAAATATTTCCTTTATCTCTAAGATTATTTTTACTTTGATATTTCGGTGCGAATAGCAGAGAAATGTTCAATGTAAACAGGGGGTTACCCGCTTTGAAGTCATTTTCTGAAAAAATTTGTTTAATTTTTCAGGCAATTCATTTTCAAATAAAAATCACACTTTAGTTTGAAGGTATGTTTAGTGAAAACTTCTTCAATACTATTGAAACGTCCTGTCGTGCATACATCTGTATCAAATTTATCGGCGCAAAGCGTAAAATACCTTTGCAAAACGGACACCTTCTTTACAAAATAATTTGTAGTTTTATCATTTGTAAATTGATTTTGAAAATTTAAGTTTTTTAGTGGAGAAGAATGATACTTTAGTGCAAAAATAGAAAATACATTCCGTAGACCTGTTCTTATCGGCGATAAAGAAATGCAATACGACAAAATCGGCGCGCTGAACATAAAATGACTGAACGGAACGCATACCCTATATATCGTAGCTTGACCATTTATAATAAAATTTAAAAAAATTAATGTTCAGTTTGAAATAATAAAGCTCATCTGTTCCCACCGATTATTAACAAAATGAATACAATAAAATCGGCACGTAAAAGACATAATAACGGACTTGCCGGAAATTGTTGCTAATTATAAGTAACAAAGGTAGGCATGCATACTTCTCTTCAGATAGCAAGAGACCTTTACAAAATTTGTAATTCTTTAAAAAAAAACAAGAAAAAAACAAACAAAAAAAACAAACAAACAAAGGTCATTCCTGATTGGGGAGGTCAAAGAGAGGTGACCCTGGAATATTGAATTTTGTATCAAAATTCTGTAAATGAAAAAAGTAACCACCCCAATTCCGAAATCACGGAACAAGTTTAATTATAAGCATGCTTAGGCAACTCTAGAACACGTTGTCATATGGGTGTGCGATCACGTGTTTCAATGTATATTGCATTTGATACAGCTTTCCGGAATTTGTAGATGCTTATGACAGGAACTAAAAATGCGACCGAAATATGAAGCCTTAATCGAATTTTTATTACATTTTCCATTTTAGTGGAACAAACCTCTGCTTTTGACTTAAGTTGTAAACAAGAAATGTTGTTGGACGTTATATTAGCATACCTAGCACATAATTTAATAGCTGAACCAATATGCAGCCTGCAATGAAAATACAACTGCGTCGTATCATATTTTATTTTCAACTGCGTCGTATCATTTAGTAAAAACCATTATTTTCTTGGAAAATAAACATCTCCTTCTAATGAAATTTAAGTAAATGATGCAAAATCATATTTTGATGTTTATGGTGAACTCTGAAACGAGTATACAATTGATTTGAAGGAAAAAACGATGGATAAAGCAATATGAACTGCGTCGTATCCACACATTTTCACAAAAATTCTGCTCCGCTTCGAGTTGCAAGTTCGCTATAACTTTTGTTTTACAAAATAGTTGTGCAAGCAACATATACCGAACGAAGCGGAAAATAGTGTAGCGTGTTAATACATATATCTGGTTTTTAGTCATTTCCAACAAAAATAGTTATAATCAAAAACATACGTTTTTCGTTCCAAGATGGCGGCGTTTGTTTACATTTTGAAGGATACGACGCAGTTTTGATTCCCAGCCCTGCTTTTCCGTGGGATTTGGATATTTTTCTTTAAAAAGTTTAAGTCGCAACCACATCACGGGTGTGCTTAAACGTGCACTGGTCGTGATGTTTGTGCCATAATCGTGGTCCCTTATATATCTGTTGACACTGGCAAGAATGCTCCCCATACTGTTTGGCTCGTACTCGGAACCATCTACCTTTCTCAAGTTCATAAAAACCTTGAAAGCAACATATTTAGCTTAGTGTTTGGAATTTCTAAAATATCTCGTTCTTCTCCGTCAGTTTGAAACCAAGTAGATCAATCCGTTCATATCACTTTTGGTTTTCTTTATTGTATTATCGTTTTTCATAATTTCCACAAAAGCATAAGTGTCAGCTGGCTGTCCTTGTTCTGCGATTAGTTTATCTAAATTCATCAAGCGATTCGCCAAAGATTTCAACGTCCTCTCGGCGGCCATTTTTTGCGATGCTGTTGTCAGTTACGTAACATACATACGCGCGGACGTTCTGCCGTTACTGGACAACAGGTGCGTGATGACCGGAAATAGTCTCAATATGGGATTTTGGCCAATTTGGCACGTGCATTGTTTTTGGCTTGCAGCCTATTTGTTTTGGAAAAGTTGTTCCGGTTTGGTGGTTTCCTGCTTACATTTGTTAGTGCAGGATTGAACGGGAAACCAGTTGCAATCGTGCCAATCGCAACTTTTCGGCCTTTCCGTCACTCTTCGGATTAATTATAATAGCCGAGGTTGTTCCGATTGCAATCGTAACAATTGGGGCGATTCCGTCATACTGCGGAATCAGACGAAATAATATTACGGAAATCTAAGCTATTTTAGTTACTTTGGAAATCCCAGTTTGTTTTTCTATTTTTACTTGATTCCGTTTAAATTCTTTTTTAAGACGCAAAAGTTAGTTTCTTTTATAATTGGTTTTTGTCTTTATTAGTGTTATAAAATAGAGAATGGTTACTGTAGTATTATTCCGTCTCCAAAGGGCGGTCCTGCTTGCCAAAATATCGTGACCGTATCACGCAGAATATTAGTGCATGGTCAAGTTATATTTAGATCTACTGACATAGTTTAAACGTCTTGCTGAGGTAATCTAAAAATAGCCCATGCATGCATATCATTAACCTTACCCTCCTGTCCATAGATATTTTAGGTGTAACATTGTTGATACATGCTTATTAATTGGTACCACGTAACGAAGTCTTTTAGTGCATTCACTTGTCTCTAAAACTGCTATAGAAATGAAATTAGCAACTGCCAAAACGAATGACTCTCTCTGCGAAAAAATGTGGAAATGAAATGTCCTTCAGAACGATAGATTGATCTCCACGTGAGAGCCAATGTTAGTATTTTTTACGATTGATTATTTTAATAGAGAATAGATTTCAAATCGTTTTTGACAAAAAAGTATTCATTTTTACAAAACAAGTTGCAACTGTTATCGTCAGCATGTTCCCGTTCAGTTATAAACAGTGGACTTCTGGTCCCTATTTACACATAACCACTGGTGCTCAAACAAATGGACACAGGTGCTCGTCCAGTCTTGGGCTTACCCTACCTATCCCTTTAAAAGTGAAACTTTTTTTTTCGAGAAAAAACAATATTAACCCTTTATGATATACAAATACCGTAATTCAAAAAAAATTGTCATAATAAATTGAAAAAGAAAAAAACCCACAATTTTAAAGGGAAGGGATGATGACACACTGAGCAAGCCTTTCCTTTTAAAAGGAAACTTTATTTTTTTTTAGGGGAAAGCATGCAAAGTTCGAATTACCAACTAAACTATACCTGTGGGTAGGTAGTTGGGGATTACGAATAACTAACTACTAGCTGGTAGATGGTTATATGAATATACAGCTACCAACTATACCTACCAAATTGACGCTCCAATGGTGTATTATAATTATACACCTTTAGGTTTTTATCAATATCTAAGATTCGGCTATTTTTTTGGTGCTTGATGAACCGGGCGCTTTAATTAATATTTCTTAAAGATAGTAAATAGATATGATAAAATAAAAAAAATCATTGCTGGCCAGCTAAGATATACTAGATTTTGTGTCCACTTGTTTTATATATTATAGCCAAAGTGATTTTAGCTCCACATTGAAAATATTTATGGTTAGAGAAAAATGAGATATTCTAATGTATTTATAACTGCGATAAAAATGAATACATGTCCCCGTTTGTTCCCTCCGATCCCGTGTCCTAGAGTATCCCGGTCTTCAAGTCAAGTCAAGTAAATTTTATTTATAAGTCGGATTCATAAAACAATAAACATATATAAGCTCTGATTTAACTATTAATTTTTTTTACAGTTTTTGATGAGAGTTCAGTACATATAAAAATGGATCATATTCTTCAAGTGATTACCATTCAATAATTTAACTTTTTGTTGTTGTTGTTGTTTTTTTTCTATTACCGAAATAAACGCTTAATATTTCACTTAACGCCACTTTTCGCTACTTTACATCACTTTACGTACTTTAGGCACATCCGAGATGACAAAGATGTCTTCGTTTTGTTATTCGCAAATTACATAAGTAGAAAACAACTTTCCTTAGTCCTTGACAGGTTTTATTAAATTTAGTAGATGTGTTCTCATTGAAATCTAAAAGTGACATGGATCGCATATTCAAGGTTTGTTTTGTTAGTTTTCTGAAAGAATGATTTAGTGAACAAACGTACAGATTTGACATGCGAGAATTCGTACTCAATATAACTCGTACCCAAAACATACGGAACTGTGCTAGTGCTGTTTTAAATGTCATTTGTCGCTCTTAAAGGACCCCGGCTCGGTTTGCTTTGTACGCGCTGGGATCAAGGGTCACTGTTACTTTAAATAGAAAAATGGTTTCTGGAGGATACCATTAGTTAAGAATTTTTTTACACAGTTGACTGATTGATACTCGAATTATAGGTTGAGTTCAAATTTTGCTTCCGATCACTAAAATTTCCAAAAAGTCAAGGTTGCCGGAGGGAGGTATTAATTATAGCTCTAGTTATAACAAGTAGGGGTGAAAAATAATTGTGATTTTGTGCCATATATGCTTTGTTTTTAGGGTTTAGGCTCCAGAGAGTGGATATAAATTGCACAAGGGTATAGATGGATACCGAAAATAAGCTATTTTCGCGAAAATAAGATTGCGGCTACGAAAATAAGATTTATTTATGAAATAGTGCATTTGTCTGTTGAAATAATTATGTTAGTTATATATTTATGCATTCATTGAATGATTTTACAGCAAACTAAAATTTCAGAACCAAAAAAAAATAAATTTAAAAAGTGAAGTTTGAGCCGAAAAATACTATCATACGAAAATAGCTCAAATTGCCGTGTAAAGCGAAAATAAGATCGGGTCTACGAAAATAAGATTTATTTTTGATATAATGTATTAAAAACGTATTTTTGTTGTTAATAGTTGATTTGTATGAATGAAATAATAAATTTCAGAACCAAAAAAATAATTTAAAATAGTGAATTTTCGCATGCCTTCCCACTATACTATTTGGGATATTTACCATATGTACCGAACAAACGTCTTATATTTCATTACAAAACATTTCATTCTTTATTATTTCATTCATACAAATCATTTGATAACAACAAAAATACGTTTTCAATACAATTTATCAAAAATAAATCTTATTTTCGTAGACCCGATCTTATTTTCGAGCTATTTTCGTATGAAAGTATTTTCGGCTCAAACTTCACTTTTTAAATACTTTTGTTTGGTTCTGAAAATTTATTTGCTGTAAAATCATTCAATGAATGCATAAATATATAAGTTATATAATTATTTCAACAGATAAATGCACTATTTCAAAAATAAATCTTATTTTCGTAGCCGCGATCTTATTTTCGCGAAAATAGCTTATTTTCGGTATCCATCTATACCGATTGCACAATATAATATTATAGGAATTTGGAGGTTACGTACCATGGAGGTTACGTACCACTGCATAAATGTACCATTTTTGGAGGTTACGTACCACTATTGAAATATATTATAGATTACGTACCACTATAGAAATATATAATAAAGTGATAATAAGGGATAAGGTGTGAAACTATCAGGTTTATTGTTCAAATTCGCGCATTAATTGTATTAATTTTGTAATGAGATTAAATATGTATGAATATAAAAGAATAAAGAACAAACCAATTAACGATAATAAACAAGTTTTATTTACAACACAAAACTGAAACGAACAAACGATGACAAGTTTACATTTACAAGTTTTATTTACACGTTAACCGAACTGTGCATAAAATGAAAATAACAATAATTATGTTACAATTAACATAAAAAAAAATACTTTTTGAGTTTTATTTATCCGCACTGAATAATATAATATACTGAAATAAACAAGACAAAATAATTGATAACAGTACATATGCAGATTACGTTTTATTTACAGACTCATATATAAAAACACATAATTATGTTACACGCTCTGAAATGAAACAACAATACACAATGAACAAGTATTTTTTAAAATATTTTATTTATCCACACTTAATAATAATAATATACTGAAATAAACAAGACAAAATAATTGATAACAGTACATATGCAGGTTACGTTTTATTTACAGACTCGTATATAAAAACACATAATTATGTTACACGCTCTGAAATGAAACAACAATACACAATTAACAAGTATTTTTAAAATAATTTAATTTATACGCACTGAATAATAATAATATACTGAAATAAACAAGACAACATAATTGATCACCGTACATATGCCGGTAACGTTTTATTTACAGACTCATATATACAAACACATATTTTTCAGCTCCCCTAAATGCCCCTAAACCGCTCCTGTTATATGTTATGATAGAAACATATTATCTTGATGATTGTTTCTTTTGACGATAAATACTCTCTGAAAATATTAATATTAATAATATGATAAAAATTTAATCTTGATGATTTTTGATTTTTTTTTCTTTTGACGATAAATACTCACTTTTACGTTAAAACAATACCCGTTACTTGCGGTCAACATTTTCCCTCCTTTCTTGGTTCCCTTTTCCACTAGCTCATATTGAATGTCATGTTCTTCTGGGACGTCATCATCCATATGTGGTTCACGTACTGATCTGGAATAAAAAAAAAATGTTTTTTATTTGTTTCGATTATAATTTCAGATTCGCATTTCAGAAATTCACATATAAGAATAAACTTACACATCTAGTATTCTAGCAGGGCGTTGAACATCCCTATCAGGTATATTAAGTGGTCGATCTTCAAGTTCATCTGTGGTCACCCGTTGCTCGACTTCCATCAGGTCAGATTCAGCACTCGTAATGTCGTGTAACATTGCTGGAATTTGAAGGTGGTCTTCTTCTTCTTGTGAGTTGTCAACAACCTGAAATTAAATTAAATAGGTTTTAAGAAAGAAATTATGCATGCATGTTTTGTGTAAAAGTTGATCGCCGCGAAATTTCATTAAATTAAATTCATCAGTATTACTTACCGGAGACTTGCATATGCTACAGCTCCACTCGACCTCAATAACACCACGCACCATCATCCTGTAATCTGACTGTGTTATTCCTGAAAAATAAAGTTATATAAATAGTTATAAATTGAAAAAATGAAACGTAAACAGAATCTTTATTCAATTGTATGATAGTATGATATAAATAATCATCAAGAAGATTGATTTATTTACTTAAATCTTTACATAATAATGGATTATTAGAGGGTAATTATTTTTTTATGAACATTATAATAATTAATAAAATTAAAAAGACTACCTGTCCCACATAAACGATGCTGCCAATTATTACATTGGTCGCATTGTAAAGCATGTTGTCTTCTTGTAACTTCTTTAGAACAAACTAAACAGTGGGCTGATTCCGTCATACTGCTTTCTGTAAGTAATTACAATTGTGATATCGGACAAGAATTGCAGTATATTTATATGTTTATTAGAGTTCACTCATTTAAAGTTTGAGTTACACGTCAAAGCCGGATCAGAGTTGTGATAAATAATATATATAGATTATATATATGGTACGTATCCTCCAAAATATATAAGTGGTACGTAACCTCCAAAAATGGTACGTAACCTCCTGGTACGTATCCTCCGTGGTACGTAACCTCCAGTAATCTAAACATACGGTGGGGGGAAAATCCCGGGATCGCCTACAGAAAAGCCGGGATCCGGGATCGTATTAAACATATAGTAATCCCGTGAATTGAACACCAGTTCTCGGTGTCGACGATAAATTATCGATTATAAAAGATATGCTTGTTGACAATTTTAATGATGTTTTTTTTTTATTGTTGATGACTTTGATATATTTTGTATTTGAATGATTTTCGGTACTGTACATATGTTTTTTGGCTGGTCATCTCATATGTTTAATAATGAAAATGTTTAATTAATAACAGCCGTACTACAAATATTACAATTTGTACGGAAATAAAGTTTAGATTATAAGAAATAAATAGTTAACGTTTAATCGCCTCTCATTACGACAATAATCAACACAAATATAGTTTATGAGATTTCCCTATATATCTAATACGATCCCGGATCCCGGGTGTCCCGGATCCCGGGATTTTCCCCCCACCATATTATACATAATATTATATAAATTGTATTGAAATTAAAATATTTATGTGATGTTTGATGATTTTAATCAATGTATTAAAGTTATTTATGCAAAAAGGAAACATATAATCAGCTGTTGAATATTCAGGTGACCTTAAAGGCCCATTGGCCTTTTGTTAATTAGGATTTTTGTTAAAGGTTATGAACATTGTTACAAATGTCACAAAATTTTGTTATTGCCTAATTGAACATTTACTGCTCGTATGAATATAATCTAAATAAATACGTTTGCTTGATGCTCATTGGTTATTTTCATTCACAGCTATCGGATCAAGAAAAAGAAATCGTTAAAGAGATAAGAAGGAAGAACTTTTACAGTGCTGGTAAATATTTTAACTTTGTAACTTTTTATGTTTCTGGTAAAAATACATTTTAAGCTCACCTGGGCACCCCCAAAATCCACAATTTCTTTAGTTATAAGTAACAATCCATGCCTTTTTCCAGCGTCACCACAGGTCCGGATTGCCAGACCCATTTCCAATGGCAAATATGCTTATAATCTTTTCCTAATCTTTGAAAAAAATCCCAATTTAACTGAAATTCCTGCTATCAAAGCTGATAAATTTGCTGGAGTTCTTTCCAGTATGGTATAGATTTTAATGTAAATTTTATGCTTTGAATGATATTTGCATTGGTTGGAATAAACAATTCTGTACAATTCAAAATACTTTATATGAAAAATTATTTTTTTCGAATTAAGCAATTTTAAGACACAAAATTTCCCAAACTAGTGCTAGGTACTTTTTTTCAAAAGAGCTGGGAAGAGCACTGCAATTCTCCTATTACCTTATGTCATCTTTTGACCATCAATCTCTAGGTGATGCTCTTCAAAGTTATTTAAATGGTTATAGTCTAATGCATATAGACCTTCTGGACTCTTGAAATGAACACAAGGCTTTGGGTATGATATGGATTTGATATAATTGACTTTTTGGACTCTAGAAATGAAAATGAGGCTATATGGAGTGTGATATGGATCTGATATAGACTTTTTGGACTCTGGAAATGTAATCAAGGCTAAATTGATTATATTGGATCCAATACTGATTTCACGTTAAAACAACTATTCGTCTATCCGTTCATCACAAAACTTTTCTGGTTAACTCCTCAAAAAGTGTACAGGAATGAGTAGTACCAAGTCTAGTTGCTCATATCATCAGCATTTTCCAGTTCAGTAAATTTTGTCATTATGGCCTTTTAATGGTTTGGATTAAAATAAAGTTTGTTGTGATACTACATAAATGCAATTTGAATGAAACTTTACAGGATTTATTGGAAGCTCAGTACTTGGGCATATGAAATGGGTTTTCCAGTTGAATGATTTTTGGTTGAGTTATAGCCCTTGAATAAAAACCTTTTTTTATCCTGTTAATGATTTTTGTGTAACTTGCTACAAAGAAGTTACAATTTTATGTTTGTTTGTTTGGATTTTACGTCACACCGACACAGTATAGGTGATTCAGCGATGTTCCAGCTTTACTGGTGGAGGAAGACCTTGGGTGCACTATTTCAGGCATGAACGGGCACCTGAGTAGAACCACCGACATTCCGTAAGCTAGCTGGATAGCTTTCTCACATGAAAGAATCCATAGTCCCTGTCGGGATTCGAACCCACAGCAGTGAGGGGCAAGTGGTAAAAAGTAGTTACAGCATGCTATAAGACTAGCTGGCTGAGTGATATATATATATATATATAAAACAAACTGGTCGATCACCCCTCAATACAACTGCTTAATTGGCTATTCAAAGTTCGTTCAAAGTTTAAAGGCCCATTATGCATTAGAAATGATTTTATTTTAATTTCTCAAAAGCTAATTTGGGTGTTCATTTATATTGTCCAAAATTTACTTATTGTCTGATTACCTGAACCATCTTTTTTTCATCTGTTGCTTTTTGGCAATAACTACATATATAGTGAATAAGTACTTTGTAAGGAAGTCAAAATACTACTTTGTTTATATTTTGCTACTTTAATGACAAATTATTTAGCATTTATGTAACAAGCATATATTTTGAACATTCTCTAAAACCATTATTTAAACACTGAGTGTGAAATTTATGAATTACCTTTTTCTTAAGAAGTGAAAATTATTTATTTATGAGGCATAATGGGCCTTTAAAGCTGCACACCTCCAGATGAGCCAATATATTTCAAGAAATTCAATCTTTAGAAAAATGTATTAAGATCTTAAGAAAAGTAAAAATATTCAATATTTGATTAATTATTAACATGTCACGTGCGATTAATGACTGATTTTTCAGTTTATTTAATTTGACCTCTTTTTGGTAATTTACGTGGATTGTAAGTGCCTTTTGCAACGTGTAAATTACTTTCCTTGTTCACTTCACAATATTTTACTTCTAAATACATTTTCAAAATTTTCATGAAAATTAGCATGAATCACAATGAGTGGAGGCGTGCTGCTGTAAGGGATTTTAAATTCAAAGTAAAAGAAATTCAGCACATAAATAGCTAAAGTCAGGATTTTTCAAACTACCTATTAAATGTTAATGATTTTATTTTTTTCAGTTGTTCCATTAAGTTTAGGTAACATAATTATCTGCAGAATGTTAATTGTTAGAGGTAAGTCATACATGTACATTGTATTTCAATCAGTAATTATTTGAGCCGCGTCACGACAAAACCAACATAATGGGTTTGCGACCAGCATGGACCCAGACCAGCCTGGGCATCCACACAGTCTGATCAGGATCCATGCTGTTCGCTTACAAACTCTATAACAAGTAGAGAAACTGATAGCGAACAGCATGGATCCTGATCAGACTGCGCGGATGCGCAGGCTGGTCTGGATCCATGCTGGTCACAAACCCATTATGTTGGTTTTGTCGTGACGCAGCTCATTTGAAGTTCTGTACAATATATAGAGGATATTGAATGAGTGTAAGTTCAATATTGAATTTATTGCATGAGTTGAATAAAATTATATTATGCGAGCCTTAATAATTTCAGTAATGAACTTACACAAATTTAATATTCTATTTATCACATACCCAAAATAAAGACTGTTTAAATTGAAAAAAAGAGTCATTTTTCATTGACGCACCTATAGTATAATGCTTACATTTAGCGCATCTTTACACTTTGTTTGTATAACGCTAATGATGTCACATCAAAATATATGCACAGCCGTGCAATACCATTTTTATGGAGTCGCAAAATCGGCACGTGTGTGTATGTGTGTGTGTAAACTAAGTGTTTGAAATCATACATGCCATAATTTTTAGGCTAATTTCCGGGACACTTTTCATTTGGAGGTGAAATAATAATGAAATTATGTTTTGTCCAATAGGATTGCAGCATTTAAAATGAATCAGTGTACATTTACTTTGGTTAATTAACCAGTCTTGTAATCAAATAAAATTATTTCAAACACTTAACTGGTTCCATGCTTCTCTCTGGGCATTTTTTCACAATTTGGGCTTAATTTTGGGGAAAAAATTACTCAGTATTTTTACAAAAGGGGAAGGAATAACATTTTAAAGATAAATTCAAAATATTTTTAAAAAATGTAAAGAGAGTTATTAAGACTTTTATTAGTGAGTTGCCCAACGTTTTCTCAGAAAATAACAACAAACATGGTGTGACGTCATGTCTTAGCAAGCGACTTTTGTGGGCTTTCCAGAAAATCTATATTTAGATAAAAATGGTGAATATACTCAGAAAATCAATTTTAGGAGAAAGGACAGTGAATATATATTCGAAAAAATTACATCTTAACCAATCTAATCAGAGAAATACATCTTAAAGCTATTTATAGATCATATGATAAATATATATATTATAATTATATATTTCACCAAACTTAACACTACATACATGAAATATTTCTTTTGTTCTTTTTGGCAGGAAGGATTTCATCAAAGTATAGCCTACTTAAATACACAGGTTTGTTATCAAGTTTTTTCATTCCTCATTTTATGTTGATCATATATTAAAGCTGCATGTCGACTAGGGATGTCATGTTTCTCCGTTTATACGAGAATGGTCGGGGGTTTTTTAGCAAAAAACTGGTTAGAAAATTCAATAACTGGAAACAAATGTTAGTATTTGACTAAGGGGTTGAACATTTTTAAATTGATTCTAAATATTACCTTAGTTTTGTTATGACAAGATATATGACAATTGTTAATAATTTAGTTGTACTTTTTCCATCTGATCGAATACGGTACAACCATAGCGGAAAATAGTTACTCCAGACTGTTGAAATAGCAGTTTATTATAAATCCTAGGCAGTTATTCAAAAGTGCTCCTTGCATATATAATCCCGAAGTAAAATAGAACAAAAGTGAAGAAAATTCTTTTTATTATGAACACTTTCTTTGTACTAAATTTTTGCATGGCCATGACAAAACCAACATAGTGCGTTTAATGCAACCAGCATCAGGATACGTGCTGTTCGCTATAAGTTTCTCTACTTGTAATAGGGTTTTTAAGCCAACAGCATGGATCCATGCTGGGTGCTGTGTTGGTTTTGTCATGGCGAGGCTCCTATAATTAACACCCCAATTGGAAAATGTTACACTTCTATGCTCTTATTGGAGATTATATGGTAATAGCAGATTATTAATTTTAATGCAGAAATCAGCAGGCAGGCAGGCTACAACTTTTGGTTTCTGCTAAATAACTTAAGTTTGCTTGGGCCTATTGACACCAAAATTGGTGTAAGGGTAGCTTATATCAAGATGCAGCTTGAGATTGCTACCCAGGTGACTGTCATAAAGGTCAGTGTCACTGTTGCTAAAAATAGAAATTCAGTTTCCGCTCAATAACTTGAGTTTGCTTTGGCCTATTGGCACCAAACTTTGTGTATGGGAAGCTTATATCAAAACTGCTTGGGATTGCTAACCAGGTGTTTGTTTTAAAGCTCAAGGTCACTGTTGCTTAAATAAAAGTTCAGGGTTTGCTCAACAACTTAAGTTTGCTTTGGCCTATTGACATCAAACTTGGTACAGTGGTATATATGTAGCTTATATCAAGATGCAGCTTTTGCTACCAAGGTGTCTGTGTTCAAGGTCAAGGTAACAGTTTCTTAAAATATAAATTCAATTTTCACTCAGTAACTTAAAACTTGAGTTTGCTTTGGCTTTTTGACACCAAACTTGGTACATGGGTAGCCTATATCAAGACGCAGCTTGGGAGTGCTACCCTGGTGTCTGTGATCAAGGTCAAGGTCACTTTTACTTAGAATAGAAATTCAGTTTCCGCTCAATTACTTGAGTTTGTTTTTGCTTACTGATGCCAATCTAGGTAGCTTATACCAAGAAGCAGCTTAGGATTGCTATCTAGATGTTTGTGATCAAGGTAAGGTCACTGTTGATGTTAAACTTGTATTGGTAGCTTATATCAAAAAACAGCTTGGGATTGCTACCTAGATGTGTTTGATTAAGGTCAAGGTCATTGTTGTTTAACAATTATAAATTAAGTTTCCACTCATTTACTTCAGTTTGCATTGACCTATTGACACCAAACTAGTATGTGGGTAGCTATATCAAGATAACTACCCAGGTGAATATGATTAAGGTCACTATTACTAAAAATAGAAATTCAGTTTCCACATAATAACTTGAGTTAGCTGTGACCTATTTACAGCAAATTTGGTGGGTGGGTAGCTTATATCAAGACGCAACTCAAAATCGATTCCCAGATGTCTGTGATCAAGGTCAGAGCCACTGTTGCTAAAAATAGAAATTCAGTATCTGCATAATTACTTGAGTTTGCTTTGGCTTTTTGACACCAAATTTAGTATGTGGGTAGTTTATATCATGATGCAACTTGGGATTGTTAACCCGGTGTCTGTGAAAAAGGTCAAGGTCACTGTTGCTTAAAAACAGAAATTTAGTTTTCACGTTATAACTTCCCCGAGTTTTTTTCACCTGTTGACACCAAACTTGCTCTTGGGTAGCTTATATTAAGATGCATCTTGGGAGTGCTACTTAAATATCACATTTTAGTCTGCTTCCGGAACCAACCAGTACTTGTGGCATATTAAGACACATGGTCATGATCCGATTAGGGCTCGAACCCATGATTCCTGGGTTGAGAGGCAGACATGTTAACCACAAGGCCACAGCTACCCTGCATTATTTTGACACATACTGTACAATTTTTCCAGACAAAGCAGGTTGAATTGAAATATTTGTACTCTAAGAATGCACAATTGTTCACTATGGGTGCCAATTGTCTATACTAATGATTGTTAAAAGGACTCCACTGAGGTTTTTTGATATGAAGGGACTAGAAACAAGTTTTGAGATTATTTCTCCATTTGTTGTAGATCTATACTAATAACATATGTGCAAAATATCAGATCAATAGCTCGATCATTTTTTCAGAATAATTATTATGATAGTGAAAAATGACCCAAATTGAAAAGCATTTCAACGCTTTTTACTCAAATCAGACTGAGAATAGCACAAACATACATTTTTTTAAAAGGCATTTCTTATATATTTCTTAGTTTTGTATTTTTTATTTCTGTTTTAAGTGCTGGTGTTGATCTATGTGAAGCATTGAATTTTTATGTTTTTATCCTTTTAAACCTCAGTGGAGTTCCTTTAATGTTATCATTTATAAGGGTTAATATAGAAAGACGTTCTTGTAGGTGCTGTGACGTTAGGTTTTATGATAGGGAGAGCATCTCTTCCAGGCCAAATAGCCAGAGAGCTAGCGTTACGTTGCCCGGAAGGTGAATTTATGAAACTGAATGAAAAAATGAATAACCTATCGGCTGAAGAAAGAAGAAACCTTCTTACAAAGTAAGTTACAATTATTTCCTTGTTGCAAACGTACTTTTAATGAACAAAATCTCAACTTTTTCAACAATCTCAATATTTGACATGATAACTTTAGTCATGTATAAATTTAAAGTCTTGAACAAATGTCCCATTTCAAGCTTATCAAATAACTTGTATGATATGTTTTCAATGACAACAGTTATATGTTGATATGTTTTCGATTACAACAGTTATATGTTGATATGTTTTCAATGACAACAGTTATATGTTGACATGTTTTCAATGACAACAGTTATATGTTGATACGTTTTCAATGACAACAGTTATATGTTGATATGTTTTCAATGACAACAGTTATATGTTGATATGTTTTCAATGACAACAGTTATATGTTGACATGTTTTCAATGACAACAGTTACATGTTGATACGTTTTCAATGACAACAGTTATATGTTGATATGTTTTCGATTACAACAGTTATATGTTGATACGTTTTCAATGACAACAGTTATATGTTGATACGTTTTCAATGACAACAGTTATATGTTGATACGTTTTCAATGACAACAGTTATATGTTGATATGTTTTCAATGACAACAGTTATATGTTGATATGTTTTCAATGACAACAGTTACATGTTGATATGTTTTCAATGACAACAGTTATATGTTGATATGTTTTCAATGACAACAGTTAAATGTTGATATGTTTTCGATTACAACAGTTAAATGTTGATATGTTTTCGATTACAACAGTTACATGTTGATACGTTTTCAATGACAACAGTTACATGTTGATATGTTTTCATTATATAGAATAAGGAAAGGTGAACAAGTATCACCGGATTTATTGGCAGGATTCCAGCCATCACCACAAGATGCTGAACAAACAAGTACCACAGAACCTGTGTTTGAATCCACAGGTAATGACATAAGTATAGAGGGAAAGAAAAATGTTAAAGATGATAAAGAGGCGTTGGCATCCGTGGGGACATGATTATGTCAATGTTTTTAAACCACTTGCGCCTCACTGCTGTTGGTTTGAATCCCAACCGGGGACTTCGAATTTTTTCGTGTGAGGAAGTTATCCAGCTAGCTTACGAAATATTGATGGTTCTACTCAGGTGCGGGTTTCTCATCTGAAATAATGCTCAGAGGGGCACCTGAAGTCTTTCTGCACCAGCTAGTAAAGCTGAAAAGTCGCCATATGACCTATACTGTGTTGGCGCAGTGTAAAACCCAACAAAAAAAATGATTAATAGGCAAACTTTCAACTTATTTCGTTATCAGTTTTATATGTTAAAACAACACCTCTTAGTTTGTGACATGGAAAGGAGCTAAGCGCATTGATTTGATTTAAAAAATGTGTTTTAAGTTAGTTAATCATGCAATATTATATAGATTGTATATAGAAAAAAATTACCAAAAAATTTCTTAATGTTTAGGTCCTCTTTTTTTCTCTATTTCCTCTCTCTCTCTATATATATTTATACATTATTTTTCTTTTTATGAAACTTTCATACTGATAAAGCTATTGCCAAATACAAAAAAGCTGTAATTTTGCAATAGTAATAGACATTTACAGACCTTAGATATTACCTATGATGTATCATAATATTACTTACCTAAAATTGACCTCTGGTTATATATTTTTTGCCTGTAGCATTATATGCAAATTATATGCAAATTATATGCAAATTCAGCTATGAACAAACATTTTTAGTGAAAATCAAGCAAAAATTTGATCAATGAACTCCCCCCCCCTTTCCCCCACCCTAAATTCCCCAGGTAAACTAGTAAACTCCTTATTAGATTCTCATTACCCTTTGTCAAAATGTGACCCCCTCTGGTAAAAAATGCTGAATCCACACATGAGCAATCTCTGTGTGGTTCACTGGCAATTTTACATAAATCTTTCATAAAGTCAAATTTGGCCCTGCCTATGATCAAGGTACTTTTTTTAGAAATGTTTTCCTTAGTTTTCAAGGTTGCACCATCTGTAAACTTTAGTGTTTGACCTTGAATGTGACCTACCTCTGCATTAAAGTAATCATGACTTTTTCCAGAAGTGTAAAGTGTCCTAGTGCTTTCATGGCCTTCCTGTTTAAAGATCCTGTAACACATTTTTTTCATTGTTTTATTTCATAAATATGATGCTCAAATTAAGATTTGTCAATATTGTAAGTTCCAATAAGCATTATTTATAAAGATATTACCGATTTTAATATTTCATGTAAATAAAGGGAGATAATTAGAAATTTATTTTCTATAAATTCTAAGTCAAATTTTCCAATAAGAAATGAATGCATATAATTTATTGATTAAATATAATGTGCTTAAATATTTGCAGTACATACTTTACATATTCTTGGATGTTTGAAAATTGTTTTACTTGCATAATTATATACATATATATTTTTTTGCAAGTGTGGTATACAGACAGTAACAATATCAATCACAAAACATACAGGATCTTTAAGTTATGGCCTTGACAGTTTAAGTCACTTGCCGAGATTTGTATGTGAGAAAGAGACCTACTTTAAAGCTACATGCCTCCAGATGAGTCAAAATATTTCAATAAAATCAAACTTGAGAAAAATGTACTAAAATGTAAGGAAAAGTAAAAAGTTTCTAGATTCAAGTAATATTTTACATATTATGTGCGATTAATGACTGATTTTTCAGTATTTACAATAAATTTCTACTGCATTACTAACACAGTTAAGGCTATTTATGCATATTTTGACCACACTTTGGTAGTTTACGTGGATTGTAAGTGCCATTTACAATGTGTAAATTGCTTCCTTTTGTTTACATCACAATATTGCACATTCAAATACAATTTCAAATTTTTCATGTAAATTGTTATGAATCTGGAGGTGTGCTGCTTTAAGAACTTGTAAGCTTTAGCTTTCAATCTAGGAACTGTTTATCAGCTAAATAATACGTTTGGAAGATAATATTTATAATTTTCATGTAAATTTTAACAGATCAACAAGCAAGTGGCGAACAACCTCGAAAGACAGATTCTGATAAGCCTTCATTTTCCTATGCTGAACAGAGGGGAAATTATAATAATAGTGCTTCAATAAACAAAAGTAAGTGAAGATTCATGTGACAGCATGGTTGTTTGGTCACACCAACTACAAATGAGCCGCGTCACGACAAAACCAACATAATGCGTTTGCGACCAGCATGGATCCAGACCAGCCTGCTCATCTGCGAAGTCTGATCAGGATCCATGTTGTTCGCTTACAAACCCTATAACAAGTAGAGAAAGTAATAGCGAACAGCATGGATCTTGATCAAACTGCCCGGATGCGCAGGCTGGTCTGGATCCATGCTGGTTGCAAGCCCATTATGTTGGTTTTGTCTTGACATGGCTCTTTATGTCTTTTTTAGCTCACCTGAGCACTTAAGCACAAAGTGCTCAGAGGTGTGCTTTTGTGATGGCAGTGTGTCCATCGTCCATACCATGTTGATGTCCGCTATTCCTCCTCCTAAACTATCTGATATATTTTGACCAAACTTCATTTGAATGATATTTAGGTGGCACTCTAGAAAAAGTAGTTAAAGTCTAATGCACAAGTTGCTCATAGAAGCTTACAACGAAATTTTTAAAATCCTTTTCTCAGAAATTACCATATCTACAGCCTAGATATTTGGCATGTAGCATCACCTTGTGGTCCTCTACAATTTGTTTATATCAGACCCTTGGGGTCAAAATGACTCCGCCCTAGGGTTACTTCATTTACATAGGCTTAAGTAGAAAAATACATTTAAGTCTTCTGTTATGAAACTGTAATGCCAAATAGCTTAGATATGTGACTTGTAGCTTTGCCAAGTAGACCTCTACAAAAGTTAAATACTCCCACCCCCCTCTAACATAGACTTGTATAGTACCATTGTCTTTAAAATCTTCTTCTCTGAAAGTACAAAGCAAAGAGCTTAGGTACTTTGCATGAAGCATCACGTTTTTGTCCTCTAGAAAAGTTATGTAAATCATGCCCCTGGGGTGAAAACTGACCCCACACTGTGGCCAGTTAGTTTAGTATAGAGTTGCTATAGAAAATGTATTTTTAAAAAATCTTCTTTAAATAACAATGCAAAGATAAAATGATACAATTGATAAATA